>NC_089589.1:99307678-99480183 GCF_019320115.1 Miscanthus floridulus
GTCATGGCATCGTCGTTAGGGGCGAGCATGGTGAGGACATAGCCGTCGTAGAGGAGCAGCATCTAGATGAACTCCTTGATATGGCTATGCTCGTCGAAGTGGTGCTTCCCGCAGCTGACCCTGGCACGAGCGTAGGGGCGATGGATGGTCCGGGCACCATGGCATCCCAGATCGGGAGCACAGGGGGCATGCCGGGGGGACCGACAGCGTGGGCTTGTTTAGGTGGTGCGTCTTGGCCTCTTGGGGTGTTGACCTTGGGCGCACCCGTGGGCAGCACGGCCGAGATCACGATGAGGCTACGGCTGCAGTTGAAGTCCTCCTTCACTGAGCACGGGTCGAGGAGGTGCTCGATGCCGTGGATGATCCCATCGGGCTGAGCACGGCGTCCGGGGGCACGATGGCGATGTGGCCGACAAGCAACACTACTAGAGAACAGACTTTAGAACGATGTTCCAATTTGGCATTAGCCTCGGCATTTTTTACCCCGGGGACTAAAGGACCCTTTAGTCACGGTTGGTAATACCAACCGGGACTAAAGGTCCCTGCCCAACGGTCGTTCGCGGGGAAGGGATCTTTAGTCCCGGCTGGTATTACCAACCGGGACTAAAGGTTTACCTTTACTCCCGGTTGGTAATACCAACCGGGACTAAAGCTTTTAGTCCTGGTTTGGGTGATGCCCTAGGAATAAAGATTAATCTTAGTCCCGGTTTGGACCCCTAACCGGGACTAATCATCCCGGCCTATAATTCAGCTCATTTCTTCCTCCCCGAGCCCGAGCCATTCCATTCAAACTCACTGCCTCTGTTCTTCAGCTTGCTGTTGTTCTTGCTCTCTCCCCCTCCATTGGTGTTGCTCTTCGATTTTGGAGGTAACAAACTTAATCCTCTTATGTTTTATCAGTAGCTTATCTTATTTTGCGATGTAGATGCATGTGTAACTTTATATGTTGGACTTTATTATGATTTTATATGTCATTTTTAGCTCAAAATCACATGATGATTTGCATATACATTTGGATAAACAAAAGTTAAATTAGTTCATCAAAATCACGCCTTGCTCGTCCTCGCTGGAGCACGCGCCATCCTCGTCCCCGGTGGCTTACGTGATCTTAGAATTAAATTTTCCATGAAATGAAAAACTTAGAAAATAGTTAGAAAATTGTAGAAAATCTGTACTAGTTGAACTTGCGGACCGTGTTCATCTCGGCGAGCATGTTCTCTGCCGAGCGGTAACAGACGTCAAGGAGGAGCTTTGATTCTACGAGGGAGAGCGGCAACGGTCGTGGAAGACCATGTTCCCTTTCTCGTAGAATCGGAGCTCTTCCTTGGCCAAGTACGGTGCCGTCCGGTGGAGAAATGCTCGTGAGATGATCACGTAAGCAAGGTTAACTAGTACGGATGGTTATTTATTGAAACATGTTTTTGAGCTATAATTTGATGGATATTTGATAACTTCAGACCTACAAATGTCATCTACAAATGTTACTATCATCGGCAACCTAAACGCCCACGCGCTCGCCGATATCGAGCAGGTCACTTAGAATTATTTTTTCCATGAAATGAAATACTTAGAAATCATGCCTTTTATTTTTTAGAATTAAATTTTCCATGAAATGAAAAACTTAGAAAATAGTTAGAAAATTGTAGAAATCCGTACTAGTTGAACTTGCGGACCGTGTTCAGGTCGGCGAGCGTGTTCTCTGCCGAGCGGTAACGGACGTCAAGGAGGAGCTTTGATTCTACGAGGGAGAGCGGCAACGGTCGTGGAAGACTGTGTTCCCTTTCTCGTAGAATCGGAGCTCTTCCTTGGCCAAGTACGGTGCCGTCCGGTGGAGAAATGCTCGCCGAGTTGATCACGTAAGCAAGGTCAACTAGTACGGATGGTTATTTATTGAAACATGTGAAATCCGTACTAGTTTTATTTAAATATATCATTTTAGAAAATATGAAATTTACACTAGTTTGCAAAAATAAGTATAGAAAGTAGATGACAACTGGTACCGGATCCTCGGCCTCTCGTTCGGTTGCGAAACGACTGAGGCCAGAACTCCCTCTCATTATCTGCGGCAAGTGTAAGCAGAATATTGTGATGGAGTACCGAGTCAAGAGATAGGGACCCAACAAGGGTCGTGTTTTCTACAAGTGCCCGGATCGCGATGTGAGTTTCTTACGCATTTTATAATTATGGCTAATTGACCTGCTTTTCTTGAATATTTTTGACTAAATATTTTTTGGCTTTAATTTCAGTGGGAGGGCAATGGATGCGATGGTTGGTACTGGGAGGAAGATTATGCTACATACGTGCAGAATTTGGGTGCGCTTGAGGTAGCGGCTGCTGCTGATGAGTCAGTGAGCCAGCAGGAGAAGCTTATTGATATTCAACAGAAGAATGATTTGTCTGTTTTAGTTGCATACGATCATGAAATAATTATGTTACTGAAGTGCATTGTAGTTTTAGTTTGTTTAGTGATAGTTGGGATTGCTTACGTTGTAGCCAGGCTTAGTTAATTAATCAACCGTGTGTGTGTCATTTATGTTGTGTAATAAAATACTTAATTATGTTCAAGGTTTTCATAATTTGTCGTGTAATATAGATTATGTCACGCCATTGGATGTACAATGCCGATCGCCGCTCCCAAGACTTTATTGAGGGCTTGCACTATTTCTTAGGTGTGGCCGAGGCAAATAAGCGGGATGGTTTCATGTGCTGTCCATGTGCCCTATGTAAGAATTTAAAGGAATATTCAAGCTCAATGAGTCTTCATTCACATTTGCTTAAGTCAGGTTTCATGTCAAACTATATATGTTGGACTAAGCATGGAGAAAGCGGGGTAATGATGAAAGAAGGTGAAGGAGAAGATTTAGACATTGATGACATTATTGCTCAGTATGGTGCCTTTGATGATACTACAATGGGGGGAGATGAAGAAGAGGTAGCGGTAGAAGATGATCTCGGTGATGCTCTTGGCGATGCCATTCGTGATGCACAACAAGAATTGGAAAGTGAAAAAGAGAAAGTTAAGTTCGAGCGCATGCTTGAGGATCATAGGAAGTTGCTATACCCGACGGCCAAAGAGGGGCAAAAAAAGCTGGGTACAACACTGGAATTGCTACAGTGGAAGGCAAAGAATGGTATATCCGACAAGGCATTTGGGAATTTATTGAACCTCATAAAGAAGATGCTTCCGAAGCCAAATGAATTACCCACCACTACGTACGTCGTACGAAGCAAAAAAGGTTGTCTGCCCATTGGGATTAAAAATCCAGAAGATACATGCATGTGCTAATGACTGCATCATCTACCATGGCAATGAATACGAGAATTTGGATGAATGCCCGGTATGTAAAGCATCGTGGTATAAGATCAGGTGCGATGATCCTAGTGACGTCGAGGGTGAACAATGTCCTAGAAAGAAAATCCCTGCCAAGGTTATGTGGTATGCTCCTATAATACCACGCTTAAAACGTTTGTTCAGAAATAAAGACCATGCAAAGTTGTTGCAGTGGCATAAAGAAGACCGTAAGGTAGACAATATGCTGAGACACCCAGCTGATGGGTCCCAGTGGAGAGCGATAGACAGGGAATTTCTAGAGTTTGCAAATGAGGCTAGAAACTTAAGGTTCGCCTTAAGTATAGATGGTATGAATCCTTTTGGGGAGCAGAGCACTAGTCATAGCACTTGGCCAGTTACTCTATGTATCTACAACCTTCCTCCATGGTTATGCATGAAGTGGAAGTTCATTATGATGCCGATCCTCATCCAAGGTCCGAGGCAACCTGGCAACGACATTGATGTCTATCTGAAGCCATTAGTTGAAGAACTTCTAGTTTTATGGAACAAACCAGGTGTACGTGTCTGGGATGAGTACAAACAAGAACACTTTGACCTATGAGCAATGTTGTTCATAACAATCAATGATTGGCCTGCTTTAAGTAATCTTTCAGGTCAGACAAACAAAGGATATAATGCATGCACACATTGTTTTGATGACCTTGACAGTATATATTTGAAAAGATGTCGAAAGGTCGTGTACCTTGGCCATCGTTGATTCCTTCCTTTGAATCACCAAGTAAGAAAGAAAGGTAAGCATTTTAAAGGTAAGCCAGATCACCGGAAGAAGCCTCATAACCGAACCGGGGAAGATGTACTCGCAATGGTCAAGGATGTGAAAGTAGTATTTGGAAAGGGACAAGGCAGCGAATCTGTTCCCAAAGATGCTAAGGGGCACGCACCCATGTGGAAGAAGAAGTCCATCTTTTGGGAGCTACCCTATTGGCAAGTCCTAGAGGTCCGCAACGCAATCGACATGATGCACCTGACAACAAATCTTTGTGTGAACCTGTTAGGATTCATGGGTGTGTATGGGAAGCCAAAGGATTCACTTGAAGCACGCCAGGACTTGCAGGGCATGAAAGAACGAGACAACCTTCATCCAGAGAAGACAGATGATGGACATCATTACTTAAGTCCTGCTAGCTACACGCTTAGCAAAGAAGAGAGGGACAACATGTTCGAATGTCTAAGCAGCATCAAGGTCCCATTGGGATTCTCCTCCAATATAAAGGGTATAATAAATGTGCTAGATAAGAAATTCCTAAACTTAAAGTCTCACGACTGCCACGTGCTTATGACGCAATTGCTTCCAGTTGCTTTAAGAGGAATTCTACCTCCACATGTACGTCTAGCCACCGTGAAGCTATGTGCATTCCTCAATGCAATTTCTTAGAAGGCAATCAATCCAGTGGAACTATCTACTCTACAGAATGATGTGGTTCAATGTCTTGTCAGCTTTGAGTTGGTGTTCCCTCCATCCTTGTTTAATATCATGACACACCTCCTAGTTCATTTGGTGAAGGAGATTAGTACTCTTGGACCTGTGTTCTTACATAACATGTTCCCCTTCGAGAGGTTTATGGGAGTCTTGAAGAAATATATGAAAGTCCATTCTAAGCCTGAAGGAAGCATCACCCAGGGCTATGGAACAGAGGAGGTCATTGAGTTCTGTGTTGACTTTATTCCTGACCTTGCCTCGATTGGCGTTCCCGAATCGCAACACGAGGGGAGACTCAGTGGTAAAGGAACTTTAGGGAAGAAAACATATATTGGCATGGAAGACGATTATTTCAATAAAGCACGCTACACAGTTCTTCAGAACTCATCATTGGTGCATCCGTACATCGAGATACATAAGGAGTTCTTACGATCCAAGTTTCCAGGGAAGACTGAAGCTTGGATTAGGCGTCAGCACATGGAAAGTTTCAGTGGTTAGTTGTGAAAAGAATGTCAAGGCGATGACAATATTGATGAGCAACTGTATTTATTGGCTAGGCAACCATCATGGCATATCCTCATGTACCAAGGGTACGAGATAAATGAGAATACATTTTACACAGTTGCCCAAGATAAAAGGAGCACCAATCAAAATAGTGGTGTTCGCATAGATGGCACAGATCCAAATGGGAATATACAAACATATTATGACCGCATAGAAGATATATAGGAACTAGACTACGCACCTAATTTTAAAGTCCCTTTGTTCCGGTGCCAATGGGTGAAGCTGACCGGAGGAGGTGTAACAGTCGACAAAGAGTATGGAATGACAACAGTGGACCTCAACAATATTGGGTACAAAGACGAACCATTCGTCCTTGCTGCCGATGTGAGTCAGGTGTTCTATGTGAAAGACATGTCTACAAAATCAAAGAGAGGAAAAAACGAAGACATCAACTCAATGATCAATGAGCCAAAGCGCCACATAGTTTTTTCTGGGAAAATAAATATAGTGGGAATTGAAGACAAGTCAGACATGTCAGAAGATTACGAAAGAAATGTCCGAATTCCACCCTTCATAGTGAAGAAAGATCCAAGCATCATGTTAAATGATGAAGACACTCCATGGTTACGACAAGATCATAACCAAGGGTCATACGTCAAGAAGAAATTCACTATTGTGCCCGCATGATACAACGATGCATGTTTAATATATTATGTTTTAGAGACGGATATTATGTAATATGTTATGACTTCACAATTGTTTTTTCATCTGAGGTCATTTAGTGTCTCATTTGAGCAAGTATGACCAAGTTTGTTAAACTCAAAAAGATCTACAATTGTTGTTTTGGTCAACTTTCCATTTGAGAACGTTTGGATGGTTCAAATTTGTGATTTTTAAATTTCGATGCCTACAAACTAGTTTTCGGGATCCTAGATGGTATCCAATTGAAAAGTTTTGAATACCAAGTTTGTTAAGATCATCAATATCTACAATCCTTATATATGCCATTTTTTCATTTGAGAAAGCTTGAACAAAATGTAGTTCAAATTTCACAAGTGTGTGACATAGTTTTAGAAAGTCTATATAAGATTCAAGAAGTTGTGACTAGTGTTTGATAAAAATTTCTCAAATGGGAAAATGAGCTATGTAACAATTGTAGATCTTGCTGAGATGATCAAACTTGGTATTCAGAGTTTTTTCATTTGAGGTCATTTAGTGTCTCATTTGAGCAAGTTTGACCAAGTCAAATTTGGTCAAATGAAAAAACAACACTTTGACTCTAGTATTATGAACTCTAAATGACTTCCAATTGAAAAGTTTTGAATACCAAGTTTGTTAAACTCAAAAATATCTACAATTGTTGTTTTGGTCAACTTTCTATTTGAGAAAGTTTGGACGGTTCAAATTTGTGATTTTTAAATTTCGACGCCTACAAAGTAGTTTTCGGGACCCTAGATTGTCTCAAATTGAAAAGTTTTGAATACCAAGTTTGTTAAGCTCATCAATATCTACAATCCTTATATAGACCTTTTTTCATTTGAGAAAGCTTGAACAAAATATAGTTCAAATTTCACAAGTGTGTGACATAGTTTTAGAAAGTCTATATGAGATTCAAGAAGTTGTGACTAGTGTTTGATAAAACTTTCTCAAATGGGAAAATGAGCTATGTAACAATTGTAGATCTTGCTGAGATGATCAAACTTGATATTCAGAGTTTTTTCATCTGAGGTCATTTAGTGTCTCATTTGAGCAAGTTTGACTAAGTCAAATTTGGTCAAATGAAAAACAACACTTTGACTCTAGTATTATGAACTCTAAATGACTTCAAATTGAAAAGTTTTGAATACCAAGTTTGTTAAACTCAAAAAGATCTACAATTGTTGTTTTGGTCAACTTTCCATTTGAGAAAGTTTGGATGGTTCAAATTTGTGATTTTTAAATTTCGATGCCTACAAACTAGTTTTTGGGATCCTAGATTGTATCCAATTAAAAAGTTTTGAATACCAAGTTTGTTAAGCTCATCAATATCTACAATCCTTATATATGCCATTTTTTCATTTGAGAAAGCTTGAACAAAATGTAGTTCAAATTTCACAAGTGTGTGACATAGTTTTAGAAAGTCTATATGAGATTCAAGAAGTTGTGACTAGTGTTTGATAAAAATTTCTCAAATGGGAAAAATGAGCTATGTAAAAACTGTAGATCTTGCTGAGATGATCAAACTTGGTATTCAGAGTTTTTTCATCTGAGGTCATTTAGTGTCTCATTTGAGCAAGTTTGACCAAGTCAAATTTGGTCAAATGAAAAAACAACACTTTGACTCTAGTATTATGAACTCTAAATGACTTCAAATTGAAAAGTTTTGAAATACCAAGTTTGTTAAACTCATCAATATCTACAATTGTTGTTTTGGTCAACTTTCCATTTGAGAAAGTTTGGACGGTTCAAATTTGTGATTTTTAAATTTCGACGCCTACAAAGTAGTTTTTGGGACCCTAGATTGTCTCAAATTGAAAAGTTTTGAATACCAAGTTTGTTAAGCTCATCAATATATACAATCCTTATATATACCATTTTTCATTTGAGAAAGCTTGAATAAAATATAGTTCAAATTTCACAAGTGTGTGACATAGTTCTAGAAAGTCTATATGAGATTCAAGAAGTTGTGACTAGTGTTTGATAAAAATTTCTCAAATGGGAAAATGAGCTATGTAACAATTGTAGATCTTGCTGAGATGATCAAACTTGGTATTCAGAGTTTTTTCATCTGAGGTCATTTAGTGTCTCATTTGAGCAAGTTTGACCAAGTCAAATTTGGTCAAATAAAAAAACAACACTTTGATTCTAGTATTATGAACTCTAAATGACTTCAAATTGAAAAGTTTTGAATACAAAGTTTGTTAAACTCATCAATATCTACAATTGTTGTTTTGGTCAACTTTCCATTTGAGAAAGTTTGGATGGTTCAAATTTGTGATTTTTAAATTTCAACGCCTACAAACTAGTTTTTGGGACCCTAGATTGTCTCAAATTGAAAAATTTTGAATACCAAGTTTGTTAAGCTCATCAATATATACAATCCTTATATAGGCCATTTTTTTATTTGAGAAATCTTGAATAAAATGTAGTTCAAATTTCACAAGTGTGTGACATAGTTTTAGAAAGTCTATATGAGATTCAAGAAGTTGTGACTACTGTTTGATAAAAATTTCTCAAATGGGAAAATGAGCTATGTAACAATTGTAGATCTTGCTGAGATGATCAAACTTGGTATTCAGAGTTTTTTCATCTGAGGTCATTTAGTGTCTCATTTGAGCAAGTTTGACCAAGTCAAATTTGGTCAAATAAAAAAACAACACTTTGACTCTAGTATTATGAACTCTAAATGACTTCAAATTGAAAAGTTTTGAATACCAAGTTTGTTAAACTCATCAATATCTACAATTGTTGTTTTGGTCAACTTTCCATTTGAGAAAGTTTGGATGGTTCAAATTTGTGATTTTTAAATTTCAACGCCTACAAACTAGTTTTTGGGACCCTAGATTGTCTCAAATTGAAAAATTTTGAATACCAAGTTTGTTAAGCTCATCAATATTTACAATCCTTATATAGGCTATTTTTTTATTTGAGAAAGCTTGAATAAAATATAGTTCAAATTTCACAAGTGTGTGACATAGTTTTAGAATGTTTATATGAGATTCAAGAAGTTGTGACTAGTGTTTGATAAAAATTTCTCAAATGGGAAAATGAGCTATGTAACAATTGTAGATCTTGCTGAGATGATCAAACTTGGTATTCAGAGTTTTTTCATCTGAGGTCATTTAGTGTCTCATTTGAGCAAGTTTGACCAAGTCAAATTTGGTCAAATGAAAAAACAACACTTTGACTCTAGTATTATGAACTCTAAATGACTTCAAATTGAAAAGTTTTGAATACCAAGTTTGTTAAACTCAAAAATATCTACAATTGTTGTTTTGGTCAACTTTCTATTTGAGAAAGTTTGGACGGTTCAAATTTGTGATTTTTAAATTTCGACGCCTACAAAGTAGTTTTCGGGACCCTAGATTGTCTCAAATTGAAAAGTTTTGAATACCAAGTTTGTTAAGCTCATCAATATCTACAATCCTTATATAGACCTTTTTTCATTTGAGAAAGCTTGAACAAAATATAGTTCAAATTTCACAAGTGTGTGACATAGTTTTAGAAAGTCTATATGAGATTCAAGAAGTTGTGACTAGTGTTTGATAAAAATTTCTCAAATGGGAAAAATGAGCTATGTAAAAACTGTAGATCTTGCTGAGATGATCAAACTTGGTATTCAGAGTTTTTTCATCTGAGGTCAGTTAGTGTCTCATTTGAGCAAGTTTGACCAAGTCAAATTTGGTCAAATGAAAAAACAACACTTTGACTCTAGTATTATGAACTCTAAATGACTTCAAATTGAAAAGTTTTGAATACCAAGTTTGTTAAACTCAAAAATATCTACAATTGTTGTTTTGGTCAACTTTCTATTTGAGAAAGTTTGGACGGTTCAAATTTGTGATTTTTAAATTTCGACGCCTACAAAGTAGTTTTCGGGACCCTAGATTGTCTCAAATTGAAAAGTTTTGAATACCAAGTTTGTTAAGCTCATCAATATCTACAATCCTTATATAGACCTTTTTTCATTTGAGAAAGCTTGAACAAAATATAGTTCAAATTTCACAAGTGTGTGACATAGTTTTAGAAAGTCTATATGAGATTCAAGAAGTTGTGACTAGTGTTTGATAAAAATTTCTCAAATGGGAAAAATGAGCTATGTAAAAACTGTAGATCTTGCTGAGATGATCAAACTTGGTATTCAGAGTTTTTTCATCTGAGGTCATTTAGTGTCTCATTTGAGCAAGTTTGACCAAGTCAAATTTGGTCAAATGAAAAAACAACACTTTGACTCTAGTATTATGAACTCTAAATGACTTCAAATTGAAAAGTTTTGAATACCAAGTTTGTTAAACTCAAAAAGATCTACAATTGTTGTTTTGGTCAACTTTCCATTTGAGAAAGTTTGGATGGTTCAAATGTGTGATTTTTAAATTTCGACGCCTACAAACTAGTTTTCGGGATCCTAGATTGTCTCAAATTGAAAAGTTTTGAATACCAAGTTTGTTAAGCTCATCAATATATACAATCCTTATATATGCCATTTTTTCATTTGAGAAAGCTTGAACAAAATGTAGTTCAAATTTCACAAGTGTGTGACATAGTTTTAGAAAGTCTATGAGATTCAAGAAGTTGTGACTAGTGTTTGATAAAAATTTCTCCAATGGGAAAATGAGCTATGTAACAATTGTAGATCTTGCTGAGATGATCAAACTTGGTATTCAGAGTTTTTTCATCTGAGGTCATTTAGTGTCTCATTTGAGCAAGTTTGACCAAGTCAAATTTGGTCAAATGAAAAAACAACACTTTGACTCTAGTATTATGAACTCTAAATGACTTCAAATTGAAAAGTTTTGAATACCAAGTTTGTTAAACTCAAAAATATCTACAATTGTTGTTTTGGTCAACTTTCTATTTGAGAAAGTTTGGACGGTTCAAATTTGTGATTTTTAAATTTCGACGCCTACAAAGTAGTTTTCGGGACCCTAGATTGTCTCAAATTGAAAAGTTTTGAATACCAAGTTTGTTAAGCTCATCAATATCTACAATCCTTATATAGACCTTTTTTCATTTGAGAAAGCTTGAACAAAATATAGTTCAAATTTCACAAGTATGTGACATAGTTTTAGAAAGTCTATATGAGATTCAAGAAGTTGTGACTAGTGTTTGATAAAAATTTCTCAAATGGGAAAAATGAGCTATGTAAAAACAGTAGATCTTGCTGAGATGATCAAACTTGGTATTCAGAGTTTTTTCATCTGAGGTCATTTAGTGTCTCATTTGAGCAAGTTTGACCAAGTCAAATTTGGTCAAATGAAAAAAACAACACTTTGACTCTAGTATTATGAACTCTAAATGACTTCAAATTGAAAAGTTTTGAATACCAAGTTTGTTAAACTCAAAAATATCTACAATTGTTGTTTTGGTCAACTTTCCATTTGAGAAAGTTTGGATGGTTCAAATGTGTGATTTTTAAATTTCGACGCCTACAAACTAGTTTTCGGGATCCTAGATTGTCTCAAATTGAAAAGTTTTGAATACCAAGTTTGTTAAGCTCATCAATATATACAATCCTTATATATGCCATTTTTTCATTTGAGAAAGCTTGAACAAAATGTAGTTCAAATTTCACAAGTGTGTGACATAGTTTTAGAAAGTCTATGAGATTCAAGAAGTTGTGACTAGTGTTTGATAAAAATTTCTCCAATGGGAAAATGAGCTATGTAACAATTGTAGATCTTGCTGAGATGATCAAACTTGGTATTCAGAGTTTTTTCATTTGAGGTCATTTAGTGTCTCATTTGAGCAAGTTTGACCAAGTCAAATTTGGTCAAATGAAAAAAACAACACTTTGACTCTAGTATTATGAACTCTAAATGACTTCCAATTGAAAAGTTTTGAATACCAAGTTTGTTAAACTCAAAAATATCTACAATTGTTGTTTTGGTCAACTTTCTATTTGAGAAAGTTTGGACGGTTCAAATTTGTGATTTTTAAATTTCGACGCCTACAAAGTAGTTTTCGGGACCCTAGATTGTCTCAAATTGAAAAGTTTTGAATACCAAGTTTGTTAAGCTCATCAATATCTACAATCCTTATATAGACCTTTTTTCATTTGAGAAAGCTTGAACAAAATATAGTTCAAATTTCACAAGTGTGTGACATAGTTTTAGAAAGTCTATATGAGATTCAAGAAGTTGTGACTAGTGTTTGATAAAACTTTCTCAAATGGGAAAATGAGCTATGTAACAATTGTAGATCTTGCTGAGATGATCAAACTTGATATTCAGAGTTTTTTCATCTGAGGTCATTTAGTGTCTCATTTGAGCAAGTTTGACTAAGTCAAATTTGGTCAAATGAAAAACAACACTTTGACTCTAGTATTATGAACTCTAAATGACTTTAAATTGAAAAGTTTTGAATACCAAGTTTGTTAAACTCAAAAAGATATACAATTGTTGTTTTGGTCAACTTTCCATTTGAGAAAGTTTGGATGGTTCAAATTTGTGATTTTTAAATTTCGATGCCTACAAACTAGTTTTTGGGATCCTAGATTGTATCCAATTGAAAAGTTTTGAATACCAAGTTTGTTAAGATCATCAATATCTACAATCCTTATATATGCCATTTTTTCATTTGAGAAAGCTTGAACAAAATGTAGTTCAAATTTCACAAGTGTGTGACATAGTTTTAGAAAGTCTATATGAGATTCAAGAAGTTGTGACTAGTGTTTGATAAAAATTTCTCAAATGGGAAAAATGAGCTATGTAAAAACAGTAGATCTTGCTGAGATGATCAAACTTGGTATTCAGAGTTTTTTCATTTGAGGTCATTTAGTGTCTCATTTGAGCAAGTTTGACCAAGTCAAATTTGGTCAAATGAAAAAACAACACTTTGACTCTAGTATTATGAACTCTAAATGACTTCCAATTGAAAAGTTTTGAATACCAAGTTTGTTAAACTCAAAAATATCTACAATTGTTGTTTTGGTCAACTTTCTATTTGAGAAAGTTTGGACGGTTCAAATTTGTGATTTTTAAATTTCGACGCCTACAAAGTAGTTTTCGGGACCCTAGATTGTCTCAAATTGAAAAGTTTTGAATACCAAGTTTGTTAAGCTCATCAATATCTACAATCCTTATATAGACCTTTTTTCATTTGAGAAAGCTTGAACAAAATATAGTTCAAATTTCACAAGTGTGTGACATAGTTTTAGAAAGTCTATATGAGATTCAAGAAGTTGTGACTAGTGTTTGATAAAACTTTCTCAAATGGGAAAATGAGCTATGTAACAATTGTAGATCTTGCTGAGATGATCAAACTTGATATTCAGAGTTTTTTCATCTGAGGTCATTTAGTGTCTCATTTGAGCAAGTTTGACTAAGTCAAATTTGGTCAAATGAAAAACAACACTTTGACTCTAGTATTATGAACTCTAAATGACTTTAAATTGAAAAGTTTTGAATACCAAGTTTGTTAAACTCAAAAAGATATACAATTGTTGTTTTGGTCAACTTTCCATTTGAGAAAGTTTGGATGGTTCAAATTTGTGATTTTTAAATTTCGATGCCTACAAACTAGTTTTTGGGATCCTAGATTGTATCCAATTGAAAAGTTTTGAATACCAAGTTTGTTAAGATCATCAATATCTACAATCCTTATATATGCCATTTTTTCATTTGAGAAAGCTTGAACAAAATGTAGTTCAAATTTCACAAGTGTGTGACATAGTTTTAGAAAGTCTATATGAGATTCAAGAAGTTGTGACTAGTGTTTGATAAAAATTTCTCAAATGGGAAAAATGAGCTATGTAAAAACTGTAGATCTTGCTGGGATGATCAAACTTGGTATTCAAAGTTTTTTCATCTGAGGTCATTTAGTGTCTCATTTGAGCAAGTTTGACCAAGTCAAATTTGGTCAAATGAAAAAACAACACTTTGACTCTAGTATTATGAACTCTAAATGACTTCAAATTGAAAAGTTTTGAAATACCAAGTTTGTTAAACTCATCAATATCTACAATTGTTGTTTTGGTCAACTTTCCATTTGAGAAAGTTTGGACGGTTCAAATTTGTGATTTTTAAATTTCGACGCCTATAAACTAGTTTTTGGGACCCTAGATTGTCTCAAATTGAAAAGTTTTGAATACCAAGTTTGTTAAGCTCATCAATATATACAATCCTTATATATACCATTTTTCATTTGAGAAAGCTTGAATAAAATATAGTTCAAATTTCACAAGTGTGTGACATAGTTCTAGAAAGTCTATATGAGATTCAAGAAGTTGTGACTAGTGTTTGATAAAAATTTCTCAAATGGGAAAATGAGCTATGTAACAATTGTAGATCTTGCTGAGATGATCAAACTTGGTATTCAGAGTTTTTTCATCTGAGGTCATTTAGTGTCTCATTTGAGCAAGTTTGACCAAGTCAAATTTGGTCAAATAAAAAAACAACACTTTGATTCTAGTATTATGAACTCTAAATGACTTCAAATTGAAAAGTTTTGAATACAAAGTTTGTTAAAATCATCAATATCTACAATTGTTGTTTTGGTCAACTTTCCATTTGAGAAAGTTTGGATGGTTCAAATTTGTGATTTTTAAATTTCAACGCCTACAAACTAGTTTTTGGGACCCTAGATTGTCTCAAATTGAAAAATTTTGAATACCAAGTTTGTTAAGCTCATCAATATATACAATCCTTATATAGGCCATTTTTTTATTTGAGAAATCTTGAATAAAATGTAGTTCAAATTTCACAAGTGTGTGACATAGTTTTAGAAAGTCTATATGAGATTCAAGAAGTTGTGACTAGTGTTTGATAAAAATTTCTCAAATGGGAAAATGAGCTATGTAACAATTGTAGATCTTGCTGAGATGATCAAACTTGGTATTCAGAGTTTTTTCATCTGAGGTCAGTTAGTGTCTCATTTGAGCAAGTTTGACCAAGTCAAATTTGGTCAAATAAAAAAACAACACTTTGACTCTAGTATTATGAACTCTAAATGACTTCAAATTGAAAAGTTTTGAATACCAAGTTTGTTAAACTCATCAATATCTACAATTGTTGTTTTGGTAAACTTTCCATTTGAGAAAGTTTGGATGGTTCAAATTTGTGATTTTTAAATTTCAACGCCTACAAACTAGTTTTTGGGACCCTAGATTGTCTCAAATTGAAAAATTTTGAATACCAAGTTTGTTAAGCTCATCAATATTTACAATCCTTATATAGGCCATTTTTTTATTTGAGAAAGCTTGAATAAAATATAGTTCAAATTTCACAAGTGTGTGACATAGTTTTAGAAAGTTTATATGAGATTCAAGAAGTTGTGACTAGTGTTTGATAAAAATTTCTCAAATGGGAAAATGAGCTATGTAACAATTGTAGATCTTGCTAAGATGATCAAACTTGGTATTCAGAGTTTTTTCATCTGAGGTCATTTAGTGTCTCATTTGAGCAAGTTTGACCAAGTCAAATTTGGTCAAATGAAAAAACAACACTTTGACTCTAGTATTATGAACTCTAAATGACTTCAAATTGAAAAGTTTTGAATACCAAGTTTGTTAAACTCAAAAAGATCAACAATTGTTGTTTTGGTCAACTTTCCATTTGAGAAAGTTTGGACGGTTCAAATTTGTGATTTTTAAATTTCGACGCCTACAAACTAGTTTTCAGAACCCTAGATTGTCACAAATTGAAAAGTTTTGAATACCGAGTTTGTTAAGCTCAGCAATATATACAATCTTTATATAGGCCATTTTTTTATTTGAAAAAGTTGTAAAACAAAAAATACTACATTTTTTTTTATTTTTATAGGTTCAACCAAAATTTCTTGTCAATTTTGGTAAAAAACCGAGACAAAATTGAAACATTGACGTTACAATAATGTGATAATAAATTTCCTATCGAATAATATTAGTTTTATTAATTTTAAGTTACAAATATATTTTTGTATTAACAAAATACTTAGTATTAGTAACATTTATATTCTATATTCATAAAAGAAATTAAAAACTTTAGGTGACAAAATTTTCCTATTTACAATAAATAATTAGTTAATCAATAGTATTTTTTAAAATAAATATTGCAAAGTATTGAAGTTGCTATGAAATTAATTGATTAACCTAGTATTAAACAAAATCAAAATCCTAGGCCTATCCAATTACGCTGGCGGGTTGCCAAAATTTTCAGGCCTTCAGTCCCGGCCCAGACCAAGAACCGGGACTAAAGGGTGGGCGGCAATTTTGGTGCCCGCCCAAAAATACCTTTAGTCCCGGCTGGTAAGACCAGCCGGGACTAAAGGGTCTCGGCCTATATATATCGAACGTCTGTTCTGTTCATCTTCGATCTCGCCTCCGTCGCTCAGCCCCGCCCGGCCGCGCCATCCGCCGTCGTCGAGCTCGTCTCTGCCGCGCCGCCGTCGTCTACCCCCGCCCGGCTGCGCCATTCTCCTGGCCCGCAACGCCGCATCCCGTCTCCGCCGCTGCACCCGACCACACCCTCCGTCACCGACGCTTCCCGCGCGCCCACCGTACGGCCTCCGTCGAGTACTCTGCTTGATCTGCTGCATGCTCTCGATCGGCCATGTTTTTTAGATTTTTTTTACAAAGTCTCGGCTGTATGTTAGATTAAAATGTATTAAATTTTAATTAGTAGTTTATTATTGTTAGTTTTTAGTTATTTTTAGGTAGTTTTTGATATATTAGATTAAATGTATTAAAATTTAATTAGTATTTTATTTAGATAGTTTTTTAGATAGTTTTTTATTATAGTTTTTGATATATGTTAGATTAAAATGTATTATCTATTACTAGTTTATCTAATTTCATGTTAGATTTATTTAATTGGATCTAGTAATTATATATTCTATCTCTCTCTATATATTATATCTAGAGAGATATTCTATATGTATACATATGTACTTAATTATTTCTATATGTATATATACATGTACTTATTTTCATGTGTTGAGAGAGAGAGAAAATTGTATCTAGAGAGACATTCTATGTGTACTATCACATGCATATCTAGAGATATAGACATATGCACTTATTTCTATGTGTTGAGAGAGAGAAAATATATTGTATCATTATATGTGTATATATATACACGTACTTATTTCCATGTTTTTGGATCGAAAGTGTTTTTGATTCGATTCCAAAGCCTATACCTTATTATTGTTTATCCTTATGAAATATTATGTGTTATTATATTTAATTGGATTTAGTAATTCTATATGTGTTATCACATGTACTTATGTTATGTACCATAGTAATTCTATCTATGTGTTATCTTGAAGATACAAATGGCTGCTCCGGATGATAACTTGAGTGATGACATAATGGCGGATATTATCAACGCCGGCACCAATGTGGATGTAGATGACACGAGTCAGTACTTTGCTGATTATAAGGATATCCTGAATATGCCGATGGTTGAAGATCAACAAATTATCGCGCAAGAAAATACTGGCGAGGTATATTCGATTATCTATCATCTCTTATAGATGCATGCATACGTATATTTGTTGTTAATCGTTGTGTTTCTACTCATGTAGCCGGTCTCTGGATCTACATCAACCACTGACAAAAGTAGGAAAGTTCGAGGGCCAAAAAAGCCATTAGAGGGCCGTTTCATAATATCAGAATTCGACAGCGACACCGGCAAACCATTGGGACCACATGCTCAGACATATGTCAATCAATGTGGGTTCATTGTAAGGGATAGGATCCCAGTTAGTGCTCGTGAATGGAAGCAGAAGATATCCACTCCTAATGTTAGTTTTGTATCTGATCGTGACAAGAACCTAGCTTGGAGAGATATCACTCAGCATTTCACATTACAAGCAGATGATGCTTTGAAGGAGCTAGTGAGGGATTGGACAATGAAGAAGATGGCAACATTGTTCCAGAGTTGGAAGAAGACATTGTATAAAAAGTTTATCTTGAAGAATGCTACGTCGAATTTCAATGCTAAGGCGTTTGTCAAGTTGGAGTCCCATTGGGATGCCTTCGTTGAATACAAGACATCTCAAGACAGTGAGGAACGTGTGATGAGGAATCAGCAGAATGCCCGACAGAAGCAATACCATCATCGTATGGGATCAGGTGGTTATAGGAGTGCTATTCCCAAGTGGCAGAACCTAGAAGCAGAGATTACTGCCAAGGGAATCATACCTGAAACAATAGAGAAGAACTGGCCTCAACACGCGAAGAATTGGTTCTACGCTCATAGGGGAAGCCTAGACCCAGACACTGGCAAGCTAATTTTCGGCCAAAAAATTGAGGGAGCAACACAGAGACTAGCTCGTGCTAGGAAAGAAGCTGATAGTGGTGTTTTCAAGCCCAACAGAGAGAAGGATGAATTGACATATGCCCTAGAGAATCCCGAATACGGTGGTCGAACAAGAGGCTATGGGGCGGTTCCATGGCTACAAGCATTCCTAGCAGACAAGGATACCTACAGAAGCCGCCAGAGAAAGAAGGACGAGGAGGCAGAACGAATCCGTGCATTGGAGCAATTTGTTGATGAGTCACAACAAGCATTGCTTGAATCACGTGAACGAGAAAAATCTCTTGAGGCAAGAATGCAGGAGGAGATCAAGAGGCAAGTGCAGCTAGCAATGAGTCAAATGCAATCGCAATCAACGCCAGGAGTCACCATTAGCCCCGTTGGTCAGATGAAAAGCAGTTGTGCTTCTACGGAGCTGCCAGTTATTCAAGACGACGCTGGGTTGCGCTTCCCTATTGATGACATTACCAAGCCTCTAACAACATGTGAGCTGCACATTCCAGATGGTAATAATGCATCAATCATGGTGGCTGTCGGGGTTGTATCTCCAATAGACCGAACAAAGACACCAAGAATCCATGGGTCAGTTATTCAACCTGGATATGCTAGCGTCTCGGTCGATAGAGTGCTCAAAGGTTACAGCAATGTTCCTCTTGACATTGAAGGCGGTGATGGGGAGAAGACACTAGGAGAAGTAGAGAAGACATTTATTCAATGGCGCAAATGCTTCATCATCATTCCTGGGGTGCCACCACTTCCCCTACCTCACCCTAGGTACGAATGAAAGTGAATGAAATATTATTTTTCATTAATTTTCTATTGGCTTCAAAAATAATTGACACACAACTTGTTTTTGTAGCAGGGTCTCCCCCCAGCCTAGCCTAATCATTCATTCCCCATCTCATCACAGTGTCGCGGGGGGCGAGACGACTTCATCCCCACGGCGATCGCCAACTCCTACACCGGCCCCATCGCCTCCACAACGATCTCCAACTCCTACACCGGCCCCACCGCCTCCACAACGATCTCCAACGCCTCCATGCCGATCTCCACAAACACCGGCCACATCGCCTCCACGCCGGTCTCCAACACCGCCCCCACCCCCTCCACAGCGACGCACTACAAAGACGTCTAAGGTCCCGGTGGCAAAGAAGACCCCGAGAAAAAGAGTTATTTCTCAAGAAATACTTCCTGAAAAGACTGATGAGCAAATAGCAGCTGAAGAAGACAAAAAAGTGAAAGATTTTTTTATAGATACCAAAAACAAGAGTCAAGCGAAGCTTAAGGAGAAGCCGTACTTTTACCTACCACGAGTGGTGCTGAGGCAGAAGGTCGATGCTCACAAGAAAAAGATGATTGAACTTCGTAAGCCTTCGCCATGATCAGACTATGACCGCTCCCTCGTGAAGTCACATGATGCAGGTAAGAAAAGGAAAAGAGCATCAGGGAAGGATGTCCCATAGCTCGGACAACAGAAGCAACCAATGCAAAATCTTGTTGTTGCTAATGAATATGGTTCCAACATAGAAGTCTATCGACCAGACAACTCTGGAGAAGTGTCGGTTCAAGCCCTTAATGCTTTTTTTAAAGATACTGGTTTAACCTTGGATCAATTGACGGGCAAAGCTCCAATCCAGAACCTGGAAGTTGATACCTAGAAGACTTATAAATATGGCAAAAGTTTGTACAACCCTGCGGCTCTGAATGAATTGGGTACGCAAATGTACTTGCTCAACAAGTGGTACATGCAGGCGTGTGGCAGGGGTGAGCAGTGGATCTTTGTTAGATTTAGAGACCATCATTACTTCCGTGGCGATGACATCTTACATATTAGTTTCGAAGAATTGCATCAACTATTCCACTTGGACGCTCTAGACAAATCAATCATTAGCTCCTTTTGTTTGTAAGTGATTCTTACTTTTATTTAATAAACTCACTTCCATGCGTATGTGTATATAATTATCCTCACATGTAACTTATATTTATATACATATTCCAGATGTCAGAGCTCCAAAGAATACAAGACACCAGTGTTGGCTTCATTGATCCTTATATCGTATTCAAAACCGGTATTATTGTCAAGGAGCGGTGGGTATCTGAAGCACAGGAGAATATCATGATGTTCTTCGTGAAGCAGCACGACAAGACAACAATACTTTTTCCGTACAACTTTGAGTAAGTGTTAATAATAATGTAGTCTACACATTTTATGTAATATCAATACAACTTATATGCATGTACGTGTGTGTATAAACCAATACAGGTTTCACTGGATACTCATTGTCATTCAGTTAAACTCAAGTCGGTTAGTAATCTTTGACTCGTTGAGAAAAGAGCGGGCACTATACCAAGATATGATAGACATTATCCAGGGGTAATTTCGATCTCTCGCGCACAACTATTATTGAATAGATTTTGCCATAATTTATTAACGATCGTACATTATTGGTCGCACAGGGTTTGGAAAGAGTTTATTCGGCAACATCGCAAGGATTGCAAGGCACCACTTAATGTAGTTGAAATACCAGTAAGTTGTACTATATACACTTCCCCACGTGTTTAATTACTATATCGTACTTCAATTTACGTGTGAGATGATGAGAATAATCTTCTTCTCGTACAGTGGTGTTTGCGGCAGGAACCAGATAATAACTTGTGTGGATACTACGTTTGTGAATTTATCACTGCGCACATAAGAAGAACTCCTAAAGATGTCCTCAGAGTACGTATATATCAATTTTTTATTTATTTTTAAATGAATATATATATATGTATGTATTAATACTTTTCCTTTTATTTCAAATGCAAGACTGAATGGTTGAAACGAAGAGTCATGCAAAAAGACCATCTGAAAGCAGTTCAAGAGTCAATAGCAGGATATCTTCTAGAAAAAGTGCTAAATCCCAACGGCGAGTTCTACTTTGATCCTAAGGAATAAATGATGTAAATTAAATGTTTATTGATATCGTTATTTTCGAGAACAAGATTATGAAAGTGTTGTATATATACATATATATATCTATAATATATATAGGTTCATACTTTATTCGAATATAATAATGCTCGAGATGAGAATTAGATGTAATTATATGCGTGCGTGTATTTATATTAGCAGCGTAGAATACGTACATAAAAACATATTATATATTAAACAAATACGTGTAACTGAACTGAAAACAAATTAAAAAAAAGAAAAAGAAAAGGAACCTTTAGTCCCGGTTGGGGTTACCAACCGGGACTAAAGGGTGCGGCCACATTTGCTCGGCTGGAGGGCCTTTAGTCCCGGTTGGTAACACCAACCGGGACTAAAGGTCCCTCTTTAGTCCCGGCTCGATGACCCGGGACTAAAGGTGGCACCTTTAGTCCCGGGATCGTTGTCCCGGCGCGGTAACCGGGACTAAAGGCCGTTACCGCCCGGGACAACAAGTCCATTCTGTAGTAGTGCAAGCTGCCGGCGCCGGCCCCGACCGCGGCGAGCTCGAGCAGGAAACGCGGCGACTTGAGGTTGCTCGACTCCAGCAGGAAGCGCTTGAACTCTCGGTCGAGGTCCCGCTCCAGCGCCTCTGGGTCGAGGTCTCACTCCAGCGCCTCAGCTCCACCAGCTCTGCCAGCAGCGCCACCAACTCGGTCGCTGCCCCTACCCCCGCTAGGAGCAGGAGGAGCAAGAAGAGGGCGCCGTGCATCAGCGCGCCCATATGTGCGCACGTGGCCTCTGCTCCCTGCAGATTGCTCTACCTCCTCCGCCGCCGCGCACTGCTTCATGGTGCGTGTTGCGCTGCCCTCTCTGCCTCTAGTCCTCTTTCTCCATCGATTTGTTGGCCAGGGAAGACAGCTTGAGGATGCATGGAGGGAGTGAGTAGTAGGCTGAAAGGTGGGTCCGAAAGCCATGTCATCAAAACCAGCCAGCATGGATCGCCAGATTAGCAAAACCACCTCCAAATACCACCCTAGGGTTTTATTTGTCCAGTTTCACAAAGTTTAGTGTGCACAATACCTGCTTTGTACTTTGGGGGTTATGTAGACTACCATGAATACATCGAGGGGTTACGTAGACTTTTTCCTAAAAGAAAAGTGAAAGAAAAAGGAAAAAAGAAGGTACCTTTAGTGCGGGTTGACAACATCAACCGGGAGTAAGGGTGCCAGCCTCGGGACAAGGTCTGGAGCTCTATTTAGTTTCGGTTGATATTACCAACCAAGAGTAAAGGTCCACTTTCATGTTCCGGGTCCTTGACCCGGGAGTAGTCCTAGATTCACAATCCCGATTGAGAAACCAGTACTGAAGGGGTTTTTCAACCAGGACTGATGCTCAATCCTACACTAGTGGGAGGCATGTTGAAGTTCTATGGCTTTAGGTAGGCATATTTGATTACACCATCATTACACTGGTTGTGCATGAAGCGACTGTATATCTTAGCATCACAACTAATGATTTGAATCATGCTTATATTCAAGATCAATTACCTCACTCATATTGTCTTGTTCAATTATTTTCTTTTGATAAAACGCAATTGGGAAAATCTTATGCAATTTTTGGTGGTGTGTGCCCTGCTTCCAGGACATTGAATTTGAAACAAAGCTGGCGGCCGCCAGTTTTTCCCTTACCGTGCATACAGCTGGGGAAAAGAAGCAAATATTGTCAAGCTGGGTTCCATCTTCCATGACATGCGTATGCATGGCCCGCACCGAAAACATTTTTCACAGTGCTTCTTCATTTGCCGGGAACCCTAACGTTTCTTTCAGCCAGCACATTGGACAAACAACCGTCCGAGACGGAAAGCCCACTAGAGCAGCGACAACAGCTATAGCCAACAGGTAAGATCTAGCTAGGAAAGTCTCGATGAATTTCCTTTGTCTGCATGCCTGCATTGGTGACAACGCTAGCCTTGTTTTTACACCATTTCTGTCCACGGATATATATAAGTAACTGATGAACTGAGAAGATAGCGAGCAATATATATGCAAAGTAGCAAAGGCCAACGTGCATTGCATTTAGGCATGACCAAAGGTCTGTAGACTTTGCAAAAACAGGCTAACTACCGGCGGTCTGTCTGTCAAATACAGTGGCTATCCACGCCGCCGTGGTCGTCGCTGCTGCTGCTGGCCGTGATGGCACTCGTGGTGGCCCTGCAGCTCCCTGTGGCAACGGCGGTGCTTCCCGTCAGGCTACCTGGCTGCCGGACCTCATCATGGGGCAACATGAGCTTGCCGTACCCGTTCAGCATCAACGCCAACTGCTCCATCCCCACCTTCAACGACCTCACCTGCAACAGAACAACGGACAGCCCGTCAAGGCTGCTGCTCATCAACAAAGGCTCTGCCGGCCTCCTGGTCACCAGTAAGGGGCTTTCGCTGTGGTACCCTCAAAATAACTGTGAACCATTCATTTAAATAGATCGTAAATAGATCGGATGGCTACGATCCTTGGAGGTAATAGATGAAATATGTATTTATTTTATTTTTTATTTTGTAAAGTATGATAAATTAAGAAAGTTCTAGATATAAATTTTCTTTTGTAGATCTAATTGATGTATGCATGATTTATAGGATATAGTGAATCTTTTTCGTTTGCACACTTTGGACGTGATGTATTTAACTAGCATGTTAGTTTTTTTTTAGTCTTTTTTTTGGCATGTAACGCCTTTATGTTAGCTAGTGTCGTGTTAGCAACTTTTTTTGATGCATGTAGGTGTTCCACTTGTTGGTTTACAAACTTTGAATGTAATTGATTTTTTTTATGCATGTACTACGTTACCTCCTGTGTTAGTTTACAAACTTTAAACGTAATTGATCGATTTTTTTCATGCATGTACGTATACCTCATGTGTTACCTGTGTTAGCTGACAACTTTTTTTATTTCATATGCGTGTTTATTTTGAACTCCCGTTGGTTGCTAATCTTTCTCATGTGCGTAACATATTTTTTGAATCAATCATGCATGTATGCAAAGGAAGGCCAGAGCCCGCTTCCACGTTATCCCAAGATTACGAGATCCTGAGAATTTTTTGCTCTCTATTTCTAGCTTGTTTTCCTGGATTTTTTTAATTTATTAAGTAATTCATAAAATGTGAAAAGTCAATGGCTCAGATTGATTTGAGATCTTACCTCCTTGTAGGTAAAATTTGTACCATAGCATTGCCCCTCAGAAGGTCATCATATACACTGCCAACTGGGCCATATTACAAAGCGTATGTTTGATTTCAGAACACCATCGGATGGGACGGTCCCATCTCCCGTTTGAGGGATGGGATGATCCTGGTTCTTATTTGGATGAAATGATGGGTTCACCCGTGTTTTTTCTTTTGGTTGGTGGGATAAAAAAAGAAGAAATGATCCTGGCCCTGTCTAGTTTGGATGGAGGGATATAAATGGGACAATGAATTTGGTCACTTGTTCACTATATGTTGGTAGGCTTATCTTATGTGTTTGTATTGCTGCCTCCATATGTACTCCCATAGTCCCATAAGAATTGTATACGAACCTCACCATAGTGCTCTAGAGGTTTGTTCAAAAACTTAGCATCACCTTTGTGATCCTACAACAGAATAGAGGTAGTAGCAAAATATTACCAGGCCAATTAGCATGACGAAAAATTGTTGAAAGTAACTCGAATACAGTTATTAACTTATTATAGTGTTCATCATGTAGAGCGATAATGAAATTTTGTCCTAGCCATCGACACTCAATTTTCTAAGCTCGTTTACTTAGCTTTGCATAACTCCTTTCCATCAACTAGTTAGACTTTTCCTAACATATGATGAGCAAGTTGGTCATATTTCTATATATCAACAATTAGTATGGATAATATATGGGACTAAGTTTTCTATTGCCTAGTGGAATATGAAGTTCATTTTCACATTCTCTTGCAAAATTAGAGGATCATGTGTTGTCCTGTCCCAACACCCAAAACATGTGAACCGAAGATCAAAATCTACAACTACCATTACATTTTGAGTGATATAGGACTTCTTACCATGAAAGGAATGCTCCATACCCTTTGGAATAGGGCAACATATCATGTGCAAACCAACCAACTTGTCCAAACTTAAAAACTACCAATCACGACCACTAGATGCTGATCCAATGGATGTGGTGAGGGGGCTTAAGCGCAAAAAAAGGTCGGCGAGTGGAGGGCTTAAGCGCAAAAAAAAAAAATCCCACCTCTCACCTCATCCATTGAATTAGCATCTAGTGGTCCTGATTGGTAGTTTCTAAATTTACACAGGTTGATTGGTTTGCAGCTGATACGTTGCCTTGGAATAGATGCTATTCTAGGTGTATCATCGATAGATCTAATCTCTACAACTAAAAAGAGCAGGATGTTATCGTATCCGCACCGCTAATCATCCCCCCTAACTAATCACCCCGTGCACGGCCTCAGCAGGAAAAAAACGGACGATTACCTCCTATCGCCTCGACCCGCTCGCGTGGCCTCGCCCTACCCGTCCTGCACTACTCCCGACGCCTACATGGCTGCTCCACGCCATGCCCTAGTGCCTCCCAGCCCTCCCCACTGACGCCGGTGGCTTTTCGCTGCCCGTAGCCTTCCCACACCCAGGAGCACCCACGCAGAGCATCCAGGAGTGCTCACCCTCGCCGTCAACGTCGCCGTCGCGAGCCACGACCGGCCTAGCAATGGTTGCGGTGAACTTGCTCACGAGCCACGACCTTGGGTGAATCATCGAACGCTCGCGCCCAGGGTGCAGCCTCCGGTGACTCCGCTGCCGCCGCCTTTTCGTCCGGCCCTGGCGCCAGCCCTTGGCGTCTCCTCCCACGATGCCTCCCCTGACCTCCTCTCCGGCGCCCTCCCCGACCTAGAAGGCCGCCCCTGTACTGGCCCTAGCGCCCGGCGCATCACCGACGCCCGCGTCAAGGCCGACCTCACGCCGCCCCATCCTCTCCAGTCCACCATCCAATCGGTAAGGACACATCGCTCTCCTAACGCTGAACAGGTGGAGCGTACGGGCTTGGGTCCATGACGTGTGACTATAGCTTGATCTACTCCGACGGTGGGAGTGGCTAGTGGTAGTGGGGTGCGGCGGTTAGCCGCTGGCCGTGAGGGCAGGATAGAACTAGCTCATCAGACAAGGGCATTGGCAATGAGGTAACGCGCAACAGGTGTTCGATGAAATGAGTGGGCATGCAATTTTAGGTTTGGCTTCGACTGTCAGTTGTGCAATTTTAGGTTTGGCTTCCACTGTCAGTTGTGCAAATCTGTATCTGTATCACCATATCCTTGAACACGCTCCCCCGCTTTAGGAAGATATTCTAGATGTCAACATGTAGATCACAAAGATATTTATTGAGTTAATCTTGTTCCGAATGTAAACAAAACATAATAGGAGCATGCAAATTAGGCGCCTAAACTACAGCTTATACGGAAGCCATTACTTGAATAAAGCACATGTGAACTACAGCTTATACGGAAGCAATTATACTCGAATAAAGCACGTGTGAACTACATCTCAACTAAGAAACATGTAACCCCATCACTATATATCTACATGTCCTAGGTTCAACCAGTAGAGTACAGCACGCATCATAAAAGGAATTTGGGTACCTCTTCCTATTCCTAGCTACGCTGCGTCATTGGCACCACCCTCTTGTCATCCTAGTCGTGGAAGTGGTGCAGCCAGCATCGATGAAGGGGTAGCAGATCTAGTGTGGCAGTCGTCAATGATGACGCTGGGGCTCGATAGTGACAGGTGCCAATGTAGGGGATCTGGATCCTGCGTGTATCGCCACTGATAGTGGTCCTTTCGTTGTCAGTGGACCTGCCTTCGATGAAGGGGATCGGATCCGGATACTGCTAGGGTTTGGAAAGGTATGAGAGAGGGTGCAGCTAAAGAGTGGAGAGGGAGTCAAGCTGCTATGCCGATGTGCCTAGCTAGGGTTCGGACCGGGGTGACACAGGGGGCTTGGCTTTGGAGCGGGAGGAGAGATGGTGCGGCTGGTCTGGGTGGAGAATGGAGATGGAGACGGCAACGACAACTCCTTGCGCTTTTATGTGGCCATCACAATACCGCAAATACCCTTGTCTGAAATTGATGGCGTGGTAAGCCAATTTCCTATGAGGAGGGCAAAAGTGAGAGATCTAATTTTTGGTTCGTGTTGGCGGCACTGTGTGGTAGAACCACCCAAATTATATGGCCCACATGTACCGATCATTGTGACATAGACCTCTAATCATGCACACGTAAGCCACACAATCCTGGTAGTCTGTTGGGCATCCTCGGGAAACCCGAATCATCTACTTTTTCTTTTCGAGTAGGATACATCATAGAAGACATTACAAAATTACAATAGTTTATCCAAATATATTACATCAGAATAAACAACGAATGTCTTACTAACCATATGTTCACCAATCATTCATTAAGTTATTACAATTCATTGGTTTTTGCCAACTAGGCAGTAGGGTAGCATGACAGGTACCACTAGCAACACACAAGAGAGATTCTCCCTGCCCAAGGGTGCACAACAAACTTCTCTACTGTTGGCTCTCCACCAGCAACAAGGGTTAACAAACCCTGAGTACAAAGGTACTCAACAAGACTTAACCAACAAAAAGGAAAGACTCCAAGGATATGCAGGCTTTACCGGAATCAAGGTAAGTCTGTAGCAAGAATCAAGATTAACTTTTGCGAAAAAGCTTACTAATGTTAGATCCTTACTTTCAATGTTTTAGCTCAAGTTAAATCATTACCGGTCTCTAGTTTGCACCTAATCTAAAACAACCACTTCTTTAATCATCACCTCATGATCACTAGTACCATTGTTTCATTTATTAACTACGATGTAGGGCAGAGGATCGAGTCCTCTTCTCCGAGAAGCAGTGGTGATTCAAATCGATTTGGCCCAGCTGGGGTTTCCTTACCGCACGACATATGTAGGTCTAGGGCCGGCCCCAAACCTACATATATCAACCTTCACTCGGATCCTACAAAACATGAACCGGTCTATGCTACCCGAGAGCACAGTACTCCACCTCCCTATGCCACTCCTAGTGGATACACAGGATGGGTACACACTACTCTCACCATCTCCCACGCCCAGTGCGTAGTTGTCTTTTCACATAATGGAATATCCGAGGTATCAGGCTTACCAGAGTATGTGGCCAATACTACAAAGTCTTGAACACATAACAAGCCCACAATGAACGGTCCTTAATCGACATAGGTGGGGCATTATGTCAAGACTAAAACTTGATGCAAGCAAAGAGTCTACCCGATCTCAATTTAAATTATTGATCTGTATTAAACATCAGGACCAACCCTGAGTATAGAACCATTATCTCATTGCTCAACTCTTATCAACTAAGCATGGCTAAGCTTCATCAAACTATGATAACTAACAGGGTGACAACTCCACTGGCAAAAAACCACAGATAAGATAGCCAACTCCACTGACAAAAAAACCACTTCTAGGACTTGCTCAACAATGGGATTCCACACTCAGATCACTAAACGCAAGTAAATATGCATGCTTTAGAATGATGAAATGCTAAGCATGGATTAAGATGACTAAACAAAACTATTTAACTTGAGTACAACTTTCCTTCACATTAAAGTTAGGCTAATTACTCACAATGCAATTTAGTGATTATAATTAACAAAATTGTGAGCATAATCAACTAAAGGACTAAGTTGCAAGGAACAACAAAGGGGTTAGTGTTCCAAGGTCCACAATCAAATCCAAAATCACAACGACCCATTTAATGATTTAAAGGAACCACTTTAGTATTTTTTTATTAATCCATAAAAGGCATTTAAACTAAGTGGGCAATTTATTTTTATCAAAAGTGAGCCAAACTTTTTATGAAGGTTGACTTAAGCATAAAAAGCTTATACAAAAAGTTTCATAATTTAAGGATAATTATTTTAGACTATAAAAATCATGGAAGGTGCATTTATTAATTAAAATAGGTAATTTTTAAGCATGCAAAAACTATTGGTTTTCATCATTTCATATTTTTCCTAGATAGATCACATCATGATGAGGCTACACAAAAATTTTCATAATTTTAACACACCTCTACCATTTACTATGAATTAAACAAGATCAACACATATTTAGCATTTTCTGAAAAAGGTAAAACGAGGAAAAACTTTTTCTCACCCCGACCCCCCTTACCCACTGTGACTGACAGTGGGCCCTGGGTCAGTGGAACAATGTCGGACACGCTGACCGCAGCGGTGCGGACTTTGACCGGTGGGTTCTCGCCGCCGGTGAGGTCCTCGACGACAGGACTTACCCCGACGAGATCCCCACAACCTCACGCACACTCCGGTGACACCAGATGAATCTCTACCATACCCCAGCTTGCATGACGATGGCTATGGCGGCCAGCGGTGCTCCAGCGAGATGGAACACGCCGACGACGAGGTCTCCATCCATGGGAACGGTACCAACAACTTCCCTACGACCTACTGCTCCTGGACAAGGTAACGGTTGCAAGGTTTGTGGCACCACGCGAGCTCTACGCCGGCCATGGCAGCCACGGCGGCATAGCGAGATGCACGACAGCCATGAAGGACTAGAAGACATAGAACGGAAGCGAGCAACACAACCAGTAGCTCACCACGATTATGCGAAGCCAGAAGGTTGAAGTGGGGAAGCAGTAGAGGCGGCTACCATCGTTGAGGGTGGTTGCGGCGGCGCGAACATGGTGGTGAGGTGATGTTCTAGCATGACCTGAAGGAGATTTGATCAACCAACAAGTTAGCGAGCATCATGGGTGCATAACAATACTAAAACATGAAATAGCATGGCGAATGGAGCTCTAGAGTGGGCTAGCCACGGAGAGGGCACGCACGGTGGCGATGGCGAGCAGCCAAGGTGGGAAACGGCGGCGCGGCCAACTCCGGTGGAGCAAGATGGTGCGACCGGGTCAAGGGGCTGCTCAACGGTGAGGCAAAGCCAAGGGCATGAGCAATTTAGTGGTGGTGCTGAGGAAGTGTTGAATTTTTGCGCCGGCGGGTAAGGCTTGACGGCGGTGATGGGAAGACGAGAAGAAGGACGACGATGCCTAGCGGTATAAGGCGAGGGCGAGGCAGGAGCGCTCGACAGCAGCTGCTTGGCCAACTCCACGCAAATAGCTGCGTGCCTCGGCCGAGAAACAGCATGAAGGAACGGGCGATCACCATCGGCAAGTAGGCACACTGTTGTCGGTGGCTACAGTGACTGACTGAAATCCTCCCCTTCTCCTCCTTTGATCTCCAGATTTTGCTAAACAACTTGATGACCACCAAAAAGCAAAGTTGTACACCTACATGGGATCTCCATCTTTTCTTAAAGAATCATCACCCAAAACTCAAAGATTTGAGAGATTTTGAAATGGGAACTCAGGCTCATTTAAACCGAAAAACATGATTCAGATAAAGGTTTTGAAAATTGATTTGATTAGCAACTTTGACATTTAATTGGTGATTAGTTAGTTAACAAACTTAGCAACCAATACCACCATTACATAGTACAAATTTTTTACCAATAAATGATGCTATTGTTTGAACAAGGTTATTTATAAAATTCATTTTAATAAATCCTCCAAAAATGAATTCAAACAATGAATTCCATGACTTAGACAAAAATGTCTAAATGATGGATTTCAATTCTGAGGTGCAAATTTTAGTGGTTTGAACTTGATTTCGTACCCCATACATGATCCTAGTGTAAAGTACACTCTTTACACTCCAAAGTTGATTAGGGCATAATTTCAAGTGTTTTAGTGAAATTCAAAAATAAAAGGTCACAGAGTACCTTGGAAGGATTTATGGTCCTAGCTCAAACACCACACATATGCATTACATGGCTAACAAAATAATATTGATTTTAGTTAATGCAAAGCATGGTTAGCTATTATGGATGCTTTCTATGCATGATGATGACATGACTAGGTTTTAGTAATGCTTAACACTAGGGGTGTTATAGCTCTTCCCCTCTTACAGAAATATCGCCCTAAGATTACAAAACACCTAAAGCCTAGGGTTAAGTAATGGAAAAGGAAATGTGTCAAACACATAATACAAGCAAGGTTTCCATAAAACAACAAGGGAGGTTATAAAATTATATCAGCTTTCAAAAGAAAGGTTACAACTATAGAGGAGTTAGCAACCTAAGTAGATGCAAAGAAATCTGAATGATTCTCCCTCAGATAATCCTTTGATTCCCATGTAGCTTCCTCTTCTGAGTGCTTGTTCCACTAAACCTTATAAAACTTGATCGTTCTCTTTCGAGTGACTTGATCTTTCTGATCTAGGATTCTGATAGGATATTCTGCTTTAGTCAGATCTGGTGCTAATTCAACTCCTTCAACCTCAATGGCCTATTCTGGCACTCGAAGACACTTTTCAACTGTGATACATGAAACACATTATGTACAGCTGACAGTTGTCTAGGTAACTTCAGACGATGAACCACTGGTCCACATTGCTCTATAATTTGAAAAGAACAAATGTAATGAGGTGCTAATTTTCCTCGAACTCCAAAATGATTTACTCCTTTCATAGGTGATACCTTCAGATAAACATGACCCCCCACCTAGAACACTAAAGGTCAACATCTCTTGTTAGCATAACTCTTCTTACGGGACTATGCTGCTTTCATATTAGCTTGGATAAGCCGACCCTTTTCTTTAGTTTCTTTCACTAAGTCTATCCCAAAGAACCATCTTTCTCCGGGTTCAGATCAATTCAGAGGAGTTCTACACCTTCTACCATAAGGAGCTTCGAAAGGTGCCATCTAATGCTTTCCTAATAACTATTGTTATAGGAGAATTCTGCCAAAGGTAAACACTCATCCCACTTATTTGAATAAGTGAGAGCATAAGGTCTTAGCATGTCCTCTAGAACTTGATTTACTCTTTCTGTTTGCCCTGTAGTCTGAGGATGATAAACTGAACTATAAATGAGCTTAGTACCCATGGGCTTATGCAACAGTTCCTAAAATTGTGATACAAACTATGAGCTTCGATCAAAAATAATTGTCTTAGGCACCCCATGAAGACTTAGAATGCGATTAATGTATAGTTTAGCATAACCAAGAATTGGTATCTCATCTTCACTGGCAGAAAATGAGCTTGTTTGGTGAGGCGGTCAACAATAATCCAAATAGAATCGAAACATTTTGACGTCTTAGGCGAACCAACAATAAAGTCCATATTGATATCATCCCACTTCCAAGATGGAACAGGCAAAGGGTTTAGTGGTCCTATAGATTTTAAATGGACAACTTTCACTCGCTGGCAAGTATCACACTTAGCAACGTACTAAGCAATCTCTATCTTCATTTTGGCCCACCAGAATCTCTGTTTTAGGTCATGATACATCTTATTAATTCCTAGATGAATAGAGAATCTAGACAAATGGGCTTCATCGAGGATCTATTGACGTAACTCATGAACTTTCGGTACGACCAGGCGATTCTTGAACTAAACAACACCTTCATCATCAACACGAAAACATGGGGCCTTTCCGGTCACAACTCTTTCTCTAATATGAGCTATTCCTTTGCTCCCTTTCTAAACAGCAATAATCTATCTCTGAATGGTGGATTCAACTTTAATGTTAGCTAAAGTCCCTTGTGAAACAATCTCTAGATTCAACTTTTCCATTTCCTAACACAGAGTGCTATCAAACGGCCTTGCTGTTAGACAATTGCAATGAGACTTACGACTGAGTGCATCGGCAACCACATTTGCTTTGCCCGGATGATAATGAACATCCAAATCATAATCCTTGATCAATTCTAACCATCTTCTCTAACGCATATTTAATTCAGACTGGGTAAAGATGTACTTCAAACTCTTGTGGTTAGTATAAATATGACAACTGCTACCCAATAGATAATGACGCCAGATCTTGAGTGCATGAACAATAGCAGCTAATTCCAAATCATGTGTAGGATAATGCTCTTCATGATGCTTGAGCTGTCTAGAAGCATAAGCAATAACTCATCCTTCTTACATTAGTACACACCCAATGCTAATACCGAAAGCATCACAGTAAACATCAAATGGCTTCTCAATATCCGGCTGAGCTAAATAGGAGCGGTGGTTAGAAGGTTCTTCAAGGTTTCAAAAGCTTCATTGCAATCAGGTGACCAGACAAACTTGGTTTGATTCTTTAGCAATTCAATGATAGGCTTGGATACTTTGGAGAAGTCAGGAATGAAACGATGGTAATATCTCGTCATTCCTAGAAAACTACGAACTTGATGAACAGAAATAAATGGTTTCCCATTAAGGATATCCCTCACTTTGCCAGGGTCAACAGCAACACCCTCGGCAGATAGAACATGCCCAAGGAATGGCACTTCATCAAGCCAGAACTCATACTTACTAAACTTGGCATATAACTAATGTTCTCTTAGATGGCTTAGAATAATGCGTAAGTGTTCTGCATGCTCTTCTTTAGTCCTAGAGTATATCAGGATATCATCGATGAAGACAATAACAAATTTGTTGAGCTCCGGCATGAAAACAGAATTCATCAGGTACATAAAGTGAGCTGGAGCATTGGTTAATCCAAAGGACATGACCAGATATTCATATAGACCATATCTAGTGGTGAAAGCAGTCTTAAGAATATCTTCTAGATAGATCTTTATTTGGTGATAGCTAGATCTAAGATCTATCTTAGAGAATACTTTCGCTCCCGCAAGTTAATCAAAGAGTAGATCAATGCGAGGAAGAGGATACTTATTGTTAATAGTTACATCATTCAATGGATGATAATCAACACAGCCTCAAAGTTTTGTCCTTTTTCACAAAAATTGCAGGACATCCCCAAGGTGATGAACTAGGTCTGACATAACCCTTGTCAAGCAACTCTTGCAACTGAATCTTAAGTTCTGCCAATTCTTTCAAAGGCATCCAATAAGCCATTCCGGACATTAGAGCAGTGCTAGGTTTCAACTCAATCACAAACTCAACATCTCTATCTGGAGGTAGACTAGGTAAGTCATCTAGAAATTCTCACACTATAGGAATATCTTTCACTTCCTTAACAGTGGTTCCATAAGATCTCTCAACTGCCCTTTTCGGGGTAGGCAGCAGGATAAGCAACTTAGAAGTGTTATCAGGTGAGTTCAACTATATAGTCCTATGTAGAGTATCAATGATAGCTCTGCGCTAGTATAACCAATTCATGCCAAGTATCACATCTATGTCTTGACCCTTAAGAAAAAGTAAGTTTGTTGGAAAGGTATGCCCAACAAGTTCTATAGGAACATGCTCCACTACTTCCTTGGTATACATCTGACCCCTAGGAAACTGTATATAGAAACATCCCTCCAAAGCCTTGATCAGCAACTAATACTTCATGACAAAAGCTCTATTGATAAATGTATGTGATGCACCAGAATCAAACAATATAACTACTGGTTGTTTGGCAATAGAAAACCGACCCATCATCACAGGTTCACCTTTGGGTATCACTCTAGCTTGAGTATAGTAGACGCAACCCAACTTAGTAACAGCTCTATTCTTTGGAACAGTCGGTCGACTATTTTGTGAGTTTTTGGAATGAACACCAAGGGGACTCGGCTGGTCTGGATAGGTAAGAACTACAGTAGTTTGAACAATTGCCTGCTGCTGGGCTTGTTGCTGAGGTGGATGATAGAGGTAATGATGGATAGGTTGATAAATAACCCTTTGATGTTGGGCACGGTCACCAAAGGATTCCTCCAACATTTCCTTTCTCTTCTTTGCCTCCTTATGCTGATGGTTCTTGTCGTCAGAAGTAATGGCAATACTGACAATCTCATTATAACTAGCAGAGATGTGACCAGCAACAGAACCTGGAGCTTGGTATGGAGACCCCACACAAAACAATGCTTTTTCTTGATATCTGTACTAACATATTCAGAGGCATACTGAGATAACTAATTGAATCTGCCCAAGTATTCCATCACACTCTGATCTCCTTAATGCAGCTTGACAAACTATTCTACCTTCACTTCCCTCACACCATCAGGAAAGCAGTGCAAAAGTCAGCCCATGGAACCTGATGTCCCTCGGGTTGTGTTGCAAGGAAACTCACCCACTAAGCGCCAGCAGGACCCTAGAGTTGTTGTGCTGTAAATAGAGTCTTCTGGACATCCCTGCAGCGAATGAGACTAAACTTTTGTTCTATAGTGCAGATCCAATTCTCTGCCTCCAGTAGTTCTTCAACTTTTAGAAATATGAGAGGTTGAGTTTTTAGGAAGTCAAGTAAGTGTTGTCGTCTGTTGGGTCTAGTCGACTGTGAGGATCAGGAATCACATGTTGTGTCAAGGCTTGAAGCATACGTGCATTGTCGACGCTGACATTCATCAGAGCAGCAACAACATCAGCTAAAGGTGGTGCTTGTGGTGGATCGATCGTGTTGGCACAACCACGTGAGGTACCTAGTTGATTTATTTTTCCTAAATGAGTCCTCATACTGTAAGGTAAGAAAGACCATCAGCTACTAGATTTCCATAGACAGATAGAATAGCAAGGGGGAAAAGAAAGATAGCATGAATAGGATTGGCAACAGACTTAACCCAAACTAATAGTGAAAAAGGGGGAAAGTAAACGGAAGATTAATTAATGACATGATGCATGAACGATCCAATGCTCAACTACACTAACTTTATTATTTTAATAAACATATTACACAGGTGAGTGACAACACACTCCATTTTTTTATTTAGGGCAATATTAAACATGCTATCCCACTTTTACACAACTACTAGGTGTACCTACCACCTTTATGATCATATGAAAGACTCGCAAAATAACGAGGGAAAAGTAAGAAGATTCTAGCAGCACATTCTACAAGATTAGGGCCTATATGAGTGGAATAGACTAAGTAATCTAGTGCAGTGGAGAAATTGACACTCCACATCAACTTTAGAAACATGGCTGGAAAAACCTTCTATGGCTTCAGTACTTGGCAAGACAATCATCTTCTTGAGAGACAACTATAGCAAGCAAGGGATGAGATAGGAGCACCCTTCTAACCAAAATAGGGTTGAAACTAATTTGTATTGTTCATTTTGAAGTTTTATAAAGTAGTACTACAACAACCTCTATAATGACATGCTTCGATACTAGCTGTGGCAGAACTGCCCAAATTATATGGCCCACATGTGTTGATCATTGTCTCATAGACCTCTGATCATTGCACACGCAAGCCACACAATACTAGTAGTCTATTGCGTGTCCTCGGGAAACCTGAATCATCCACTTTTTCTTTCCGAGCAGGATACATCATAGAAGACATTATAGTATTACAATAATTTATCCAAATATATTACATCAGAATAAACAACAAAAGTCTTACTAACCATAAGTTCACCAATCATTCATTAAGTTATCACAATTCATAGGTTTTTTGTCAACTAGGCAGTAGGGTAGCATGACAGGTACCACTAGCAACACACAAGAGAGATTCTCCCTGCCCAAGGGTGCACAACAAACTTCTCTACTATTGGCTCTCCACCTGCAACAAGGATTAATAAACCCTGAGTACAAAGGTACTCAACAAGACTTAACCGACGAAAAGGAAAGACTCCAAGGATATGCAGGCTTTATGGGAATCAAGGTAAGTCTGTAGCAAGAATCAAGATTAAATTTTGCGAAAAAGCTTACTAATGTTAGATCCTTACTTCCAATGTTTTAACTCAAGTTAAATCATTACCAGTCTTTGGCTTGCACCTAATCTAAAACAACCACTTCTTTAATCAGCACCGCATAATCACCAGTACCATTGTTTCATTTATTAACTACGATGTAGGGCGGAGGATTGAGTCTTCTTCTCTGAGAAGCAGTGGCGATTCAAATCGATTTGGCATAGCTGGGGTTTCTTTACCGCACGACATATGTAGGTCTAGGGCCAGCCCCGAACCTACATATATCAACCTTCACTCGAATCCTGCAAAACATGAACCGGTCTACGCTACCCAAGAGCACAGTACTCTACCTCCCTACGCCACTCCTGGAGGATACATAGGATGGGTACACGCTACTCTCACCATCTCCCACTCCCAGTGTGCAGTTGTCTTTTCACATAATGGAATATACGAGGTATTAGGCTTACCGGAGTATGTGGCCAATACTATAAAGTCTCGAACACGTAACAAGCCTACAACAAACGGTCCTTAATCGATACAAGCAGGGCAATACATCAAGACACAAACTTGATGCAAGCAAAGAGTCTACCCGGTCTCAATTTAAATTCATGATCATTATTAAACATCTGGACCAACCCTGAGTATAGAACCATTATCTCATTGCTCAACTCTTATCAACTAAGCATGGCTAAGCATCATTAAACAATCATAACTAACAGGGTGACAAGGATAAGTACTAGAATATCAAGGTAGGCATGCAACAAATGGTATTCAACCAACTCCTATTTACTTAAATGCAATAGGCATAAGACTTCTGTGAATAGCATTTGTAAAATACAAGGAAATGGTTTATGCTCTAGGGCTTGCCTGCGGTGTTGGGGTTATCAGGCACTTCAGAAAACCACAAATAAGATAGACAACTCCACTGACAAAAAACCACTTCTAGGACTTGCTCAACAACAGGATTCCACTCTCAATCACTAAATGTAAGTAAATATACATGCTTTCGAATGATGAAATGCTAAACAAAACTATTTAACTTGAGTACAACTTTCCTTCACATTAAAGTTAGGTTAATTACTCACAAAGCAATTTAGTGATTATAATTAACAAAATTGTGAGCATAATCAAGTGAAGGACTAAGTTGTAAGGAATAGCAAAGGGATTAGTGTTCCAAGGTCCACAATCAAATCCAAAATCACATCAACCCATTTAATGATTTAAAGGAATCATTTTAGTATTTTTTTATTAATCCATAAAAGACATTTAAATTATGTGGGCAATTTATTTTTATCAAAATAGAGCCAAACTTTTTGTGAAGGTTGACTTAAGCATAAAAAGCATATACAAAAAGTTTCATGATTTTAGGATAATTATTTTAGAGTATAAAAATCATGGAAGGTGCATTTATTAATTAAAAGAGGTAATTTTTAAGCACGCAAAAACTATTGATTTTTGTGATTTCATATTTTTCCTAGATATACCACATCGTGAGGAGGCTACACAAAAGTTTTCATAATTTTAACACACTTCTACTATTTACTATGAATTAAACAAGATCAATACATATTTATCATTTTCTGAAAAAGGTAAAACGAGGAAAAACATTTTCTCACCCGGACCCCCCTTACCCACTATCACTGACAGCGGCCCCCGGGTCAGCAGAACAGTGCTGGCCACACTGACCGCGGTGGCACGGACTTTGATCGGCGGGTTCTCACCGCTGGTGAGGTCCCCTGCGACGAGACTTACCCCGACGAGATCCCCACACCCTCGCGCACACTCCGGTGACACCAGATGAATCTCTACCATACTGCAGCTCGCACGATGGCAACCATGGCGGCTAGCGGCGCTCTAGTAAGACGGAACACGCTAACAATGAGGTCTCTATCCACAGGAACGGTACCAACAACTTTGCTATGACCTACTGCGCCCGGAAAAGGTAACAGTTGCAAGGTTCACATCACCGTGCAAGCTCTATGCCAGCCATGGCAGCCACGGTGGCACGGTGAGCTACATGCCAGCCATGAAGCACCAGTAGAGGTAGAATTGAAGTGAGCAACACAACCCAGAGCTCACCATGATTACACGAAGAGCTCACCATGATTATGCGAAGCTAGAAGATTGAAGTAGGGAAACACCAGAGGTGGCTATCGTCGTTGACGGTGGTTGCGGCTACACGAACACGACGGTGAGGTGATGTTCCAGCATGACCTAAAGGAGATTTGATTAACCAACAAGTTAGCAAGCATCATGGGTGCACAAGGATACTAAAACATGAAAGAGCACGACAGATGGAGCTCTAGAGTGGTGTGAGGTTGAGATGGCGGACAAGAGGGGGGTGAATAGTCCTTTCTAAAATTAATCATGTCGGCTAACAGAAACAATTGTGGAATTAAAACTATCGGTCTAGCCAAGACTACACCCCTTTATTTATGTTCTCTAGCACCTTCCAAAGATACTAATTAAGCAACAAAGGTGCCGGGCTAGCTAGAGCTCACCTAACCAATTCTAGAAGCAAGGTCACACAAACCTATGCCACTAGTACTTCAAGCAACAAGGGAGCTCCTACACAAGCTAGTAAGCAAAAGTACAAAGCCACCTAAGCTCACTAGCAATGCTCAATAACAAGGCAACCGATGCCAAATTAGAGAGCGCAATTACTTAGCTACACAAACTAAGTAATGTGACTAACAAGGTTATGCAAACCAAATTAGCCACGCAAGGAAGCTACTTCTATGCTACACAAGCAAGAAGGTAACTAGTAAGCTACACAAGCTAACTAATTACAAGAGCAACTACACAAGCACAATGTATATGAAATATAAATACAAGCTTGTGAAAGAGGATTGCAAACCAATGGGAAGAACAAGGTTGACACGATGATTTTTCTCCCAAGGTTCACGTGCTTGCCAACACGCTAGTCCCCGTTGTGTCGACCGCTCACTTGGTGGTTTGGCAGCTAATTGGCATCACCTGCCAAGCCCGCACGTTAGGCACCGCAAGAACCTACCCCAAAAGTGATGGTAGCTTAATGACACGCTTTACTAGAGTTGCTCTTCGTGGCTCCCGCGGGGCGAGCACAATGCCCCTCACAAAGCTCTTCTCTGGAGCACCGCACAAGCTTCTTGCAGGCTTCGATAGAGACCACCACCAAGCCATCTAGGAGATAGCAACCTCCAAGAGTAACAAGCACCACCGGCTTGCAACTCAATCACCTAGTGCCACTCGATGCAACCTCACGATGCAATTGCACTAGAATCGCTCTCTCACACAATCAGATGATCACTATCAAGCATATGTGAGATGGAGGGCTCCCAAGCACTCTCAAGCATGGACACAAAGTCCCCTAAGGTGCTCAGCACCAGCCATGGCCGAGACCCCCTTCTATTTATAGCCCCATAGGCTAAACTAGCTTTTACCCCTTCACTGGCGTTTTTCGGGTTGACCGGACGCGTCGGTCATATCGACCAGATGCTGGACCTCAGCGTTGGTCAATGGATGCTCGCCATGTGTTGCCTTCATTCAACCTCAGTCGCTTGATCTCAACGGTCAAGTGATGACTGGACGCAGCTGCTCAAATTGACCAGACCCAGAACCCCAGCGTCCGGTCATTTCTAGTAAGGTTCCAGTCGTGACCAGACATGTCCGGTCGGTCATGATCGGACGTAGCATTAGCGTTCGATCCTTCTCTAACTTTTCTTCATCGTCTACGTCACCATATGTTAGCCTGACTGGATGCACCCTGCCAGCGTCTAGTCACTTTCAGCACCAGCGTCCGATCGGAGACCGATGCCTGCGTGCGCTCTGCTGCCACTGACCGAACGCAGGACCCTAGCGTTCGGTGCACTCTATGAGACCCTATCTTTTCTGTATAGGGCGCCGGTGGCACCGTCGACTGTCCGCACTCTACGGGCAGACACTCCGCCAGTGGAGTTTCGAACCCTTCTCACCTCCGTTCGATTGCCGAGTTGATCCACATTAACTCCAACTTCATCTCCTTTATAAATGTGCCAACACCACCAAGTGTACACCACTATGTGTATGTGTGTTAGCATTTTCACAATCATTTTTCAAAGGATTAGCCACTCAACTTGCCATGCCACTCAATCCTAGTGATGATGCAAAGTTAGATCACTTGAGTGGCACTAGATGACCAATATGCAAACAAGTTTGCCCCTCTTGGTAGTATGGCCATCTATCCTAAACCCGATCACAAATTTCTCTACACACCTATGACCAGTGAAATGAAATGCCCTAGATTATACCTTTGCCTTGCGTATTCCATTCCATCTCCTCCAATGTTGATGCAACACATGCACCAACACGATCAACAATGATATGATCCACTTCATATCATCACGTGATCATATTGGTTCATCGATCTTGACTTCACTTGCTTTTCACCATTGCCTTCGTCCATCGGCGCCAAGTCTTGCTCAAGCTTCACCGCCACGCGGTCCATCGCTCCAAAGCCTCCGACTTGTCCTTCACACTTGCAAGTGGTCCATCAAGCCAAGTCTTGTCTTGATCTTCTTCACCTTGATCACATGACTCAATGTCATGTCTCATGTGCAATAAGCTCCTTCATCATCACATGTGTGAGCTTTGCAACATCTCCAAACCATTTTCACCTTCACGGCATATGTTGCTCACACACATGTACTTGTGGACTAATCACCTGTGTATCTCACATAAACACAATTAGACCACCTAGGGTTGTCACTCAATTACCAAAACCACACAAGGACCTTTCAATCTCCCCCTTTTTGGTAATTGATGACAACTCTACAAAGATATGGAAATTAAGCTCTTTTGGATTCATGTTGCTTGCCCAAGCAATTTTACCATGTGTAAATGATTTTGGACAAGTACCATAAACCTAAAATGGTAGTATTAGCCCCCCTACATATGTGCTAGAGTGTTTGTTTTGAAGCTCACACATATGCATAGATTGAAATTGTGGGAGAGTAATTACTACTAAATGATGCTAAGGTGTATAGAGTAAACCTTTGAAGCGTGAAACCAATTGGAGTTGCACCTTTAAGTTCATACTTAGCACCATGGTTAGCTAGATATCACTTGGAAATAAAATCACTAGATACCTCATGAGATCAACATTAAAACCAAGGTACTTGCATTACTTGAAAAGCATACCAAGTGTCTAGCTATCATCCTATACATGCTAGTTTTCATTTCATCAATCAAATTCTACAACTAGCATACATCACACAAGCATACATATTGAATTTAAGAACTTATGCAATGCAAGCAAGCACATGAATATGCACATAACAAATGCAATCAATCAAAGTTCATGAGCTTGCTCCCCCTATTTGTGTGCTTCTCTTGTCCAAGAATTTTGATCCATATCTTTTCTTCAATGTTGCTCCCTCTTTCTCCATGTCCATGTCCTACCTCTACTTCTTTGAGCTTTCATATCTTATCTCTCCCCCTTGTACAATCTTAATCTCAAAGCTTTCATATCTTTGTACAATCTCTCCCCTTTGTCATCAATTTCCATAAAAGGTGTGCTTCTCATTGATGCAAAGGTATGCATTTGGGGTAGATGGTTGAGGCTTGAATCTTGCATTTTTTATGGACATCACTTGATTGTTGGAATGACACCACTTATAGATACCACTTGTAACTTGTACTACTTGTATCTTGTGTAGGGCTTCTTGAGATACCACACATAGAATCTTTGATCTTGATATCAATTTGTGTGACACCTCCCCCTATGTGATAGCATGGGTCATCCATTTGATACACTTGAGCTCTTGTAGGTGAGGGATGCATTCTTCATTTGATGATCACTTGAAGTTGAGGATCACTTGTGGAACCATCGTCTTGTATGATTGATATTATGTGTAGATGTGATATCACTTGAAAGAATCTTCTAGTATGGAACCACTTGTTGGATTTATCAATAAAAACCATTTCTTGAACCTTTGCTATCTTTACGAGTACCACTTATAGGATATCACTTGTGAGTTGATCTAGACATCACTTGTGAATTCTTGATGAAATACTTGAGTCTAGATACCATTTGAAGCAAACAAACTAGATATCAATTTGCATTGTTGTCTTGTGCTTGTACTCTTATCACTATCATGAGCTTCTATGGTTGACTTGAACTAAATTGATTTGCCTAAGCTTCCAAGTCCGGTTTGAACCAATGACAAGCTTCTTCACACCTCTTACAAGGGTTATCGTGCCAATGTTGTACTTGTCACTTGTTGGCAATCCAAATTAAATCAAGTCCTTGAGTTTACTTAGCTCATGAACAAATTCATATACTAACCACTAGATTATTTAATCATTCAAGCAATAGTGGTAGGTTATGAAATTAAACGTTTCATTTGTTATGCATGATCCTATGAAGTATGAACTATATGCACTAACCGCATATTAGTAAGGGATGAAATGATCATGCACATTACAATGATACATTTGCTATGTTGGAGTAGAGGATAGTCACATAGATTCCAATTCATTACTCTAATAGCAATGTAAAGTCCAATTATAAGCTTGGTGAAGACCAATAGATACCATTTTGAATTCCATTCTTCACCCATATGAAATGAATACCACTTATGTTCAAGTGCACTTTCTTGTTGTGGTTGGCTTGCTTCATCTTTTGATCAATGCTTGCATGAGAGAACTATTTGGAATACCACTTGAAATAATATGATTAGCTCTCTTTTGGGTGTTGCTTGCTTTTCTTGATCAACTCTTTTGATTGCTTCAACTAAGCATCTCAAATGTTCCTCGGATCACTACTTCCATGTTAGCCTTCCAAGTACCACACTTGGTTCACCTACACATAGGCGATAATCCCCTACACTAGGGAGAAGTAACCTCTCTCCAAGAACCATTCTTGACACTCACTTGAAATAACTTGATTTATTGATCCAAGTGAAGGACTTAACTTAATGAGTAACTTTGATTCCTTCTTTAAGTCCTTTTCTTTCTACTTGTTTAAGTCCTTTTCTTTGTACCAAATGATCTCCAATCATATCTAAAACTTAAACTTCATCTTCAACTTGAGTTTGATCTTGATTTTCCAATTTGAGTACCAAATATATGCAAAGTACACTCCACAATCAAATGGCCTTGTACTCTTTGCTTGTCATGCTTTTAGATCATCTCAAAACCAAACTTAGGTGCCTCAATTACTTATAAACATGTTTCCAACTTGAGGACCTTTCAATCAAATTGACTCTAGATCAATCCAACATTTGTTACTTTTCTAGCAGATTTTGTACTCTTCAAAGAAAAATGCATATGTACCAAAGTACAAATCTAAATGCCACGAAATTTGGTGGAGATGTGAATAACTAAGTTATATAGCAGTTGTAAAAATTTGATCTTCATTTGACTTCTAGATTGCTATCAGATTTCAATTCTTCCACCACTGCTACATGCTGAAAACTGCTGCACTATAGCTGACAAGATCCACTCCAAAACCGAAGCATTTCTTATCCAATCCTCATGAAAATTGTACAGCATCTTATACCATAAGTCTAGAGGATGTACACAAATTTTTATGCCAATCCAATAAGTGTTGATTACTCAAACATGACTAAGATCACAGCTAGCTCAGATCTCAATTATAGGACAGATTTCAACAATTGAGCTATACTTCATCAAATATGAATCAAACTTGAAACTAACTTGTTTGAATACTTCCATAAGACATATATCCATTCAAACCACTTACTAAAAGTCATCTCATGAATTTATCCAATACAAATCAATCCAACCTTGATTACTAATCAATTATCTATTCAATCAACTTATAGCAAGCAACTTTGCATATTTGTCCATTTCAATCAACTCATATGCACCCAAATGAAATAATCAACAAGAGATATATCTTGGTTGGCTCATGATCATCCAACTTGCAAGCTTTAACTCAATTATTTGCAAACCATCAAATATATCCAATGAATCACCAACAACTTGAATTTGACACTTGTATGTTGTAGCACATTTGGACTTCACTCAATTTGTCATGGCATTGGGATAATGATCATCACTTAGCAATACTTGGCTCAACTACATGATCAACAAGATGAATATCATTGAACCAAGCCTCCAATGCCGATAGTACCTACAAACAATCATCCACTTTTTGATGGTACCCAAACAACTTTGGGTCCTCTCAAGTTAGGTGCAACATACTTAGGCATAGCCTTAGTATGAATAACGGGATGTTTTGCAATAGCAACCATAGAGGTACCATTACCACCCTTCATAAGCATAGAATCATCATTAATTGAAATAGGCTTAGGGGTGTTACCTAGGGGACATGAATATGCCATGTGTCCTCTTTTCCGGCATGAATAGCACTTTCTCTTTGCTTGAGCCTTTTCTTCCTTGCTCATGTTGTGCTTCTCATTGCCTTCTTCTCAAGCTTGTTTGCTTGAGCCTTCTTCTCAAGCTTGTTTGGACAACCCGAAGCTAGGTGGCCCAATGTGTCACAACTATAGCATCTCATGTGAGCAATCTTCTCCATTTTCTCTTCTTCATTTTTGCTCACTTGCTTTGCATCTTGATTTATCCTTGGACGCATTGCTCTTTCTCTTGCTTTTTCACCCCTTCTAGTTTTCTTCTTCTTTATCATCAAATCACCACCATCTTCATGGTTGATCGTGATTTGCTCTTGGGGTGTCTTCTCTTGCTCAATTTGTGACTTTGGTTGAGGCTCTTCTAGTTGCTTCACCAATTGCTTGGTTGGGCACATTGAGGTAAGATGACCCCAAGTGCGGCACTTGAAGCACTTAACATGCCTTATCCTCTCTTCTTCTTTCTTCAACTTAAGCTTTTCTTCATTGGGGCAACCATTTGCAAGATGTCCCACTTCATGGCACTTGAAGCACATGAAATGAGAGAGCTTCTCTTGTTCTTGCTTCTTCATCTCTCTTTCATATCTTCTTTTGCCCCATCTTTTACCCTTGATCTTGCTCTTGTTGAAGCCAATGCCACTTATGTCATTGTGGCTTTCTTGATGATTGACTTTGCTAGTCTTGAAGCCGACGCCACTCTTGTCACCAAAGTTTCTTTGAGTCTTCAACATATGCTCAAAGGTGACTTGAGAGTTGTAGCACCACTCTAACTTGTTGCTCAATTTCTTCAATTGTTCATTGAGCTCATTGTTCTCCTTCAAAAGGTTAGTCTCACAAGACATAGAAGTAGAACAAGCATCTAATTGTGAAGAGCATGGCATATCTAATAAATCATCACAAGAGGTGGATACAGGCTTCTTGTCTACATCACAAGGGTTAGCAATATTTTGCAATTTATCATGTGATGAGCTCTCATTATTTTTAAGTTTCTTTGTAAATACTTTATTGAGAGAAGCATGTTGTTCTAATAATTCTTCATGAGATGCAAGTAGTGTCTCATGATTCAATTTTAGCTCATCATGTGAAGATTTAAAAGCATCAAGTAATTTCTTATGTTCTTCACAAGAGTTTTTTAGAAATGATTTTTCATTTTCTAATTTCATTGTTTTAGCTTTCTCATTTTCTAAAGACACAGTCATGCTAGCAAGTCTACTAACAAGCTCATCATATGAATCAACATGATCAACCACATTATTATTTGATACCTTGGTGTCACCTTGTGACATGAAACAATGTGGTGTAGTAGGAGAGCTTGTAGTAGCATCATCATCATGGCTTGAGCATGAACCAACATTGTCAAGATCACCACCAAGTGTGCTTGAGGTAGAATCTTCATGTGCAACACTTGTGGCATCATCATCAACCTTGTCAAGTGAACTTGTAGTGAATCGATCATCATCATCATCACTTGACCATGAGGTGGAGCAATCTTTCACAATCACCAAATTATGATCATGCTCGACACACTCATGCGCCTCCTTCTTGGGCTCATCCTCCTTTTTGAATTTGCCATCATCCCATGTGGAGGAATCACCCAAGGTGCGCTTGATGGACTCCCATATCTCACGAGCGGTTCCCGTGTAGTTTACTTGTTTCATCAAATCAAAACTCAAAGCATCCATTGGAAAACAACAAGCATGTGCATCAAGTTCATAGAGAACTCTTTGAGCTTTGGTGAGATTTCTATGATCCAAGACATGAGTGAGACCACTAGTGACAATCCACCAAAACTTAGGTCCCTTTGCATGAAAATAATCAAGCATGTGATTTTTCCAAAGTGCAAAGTTTGTGCCATAAAAAATGTGTGTTTCACAAACATCTAGCCCACTAGACGCCATCCTCTCGGGTCAGTGAAGACCACAAATAAGAGACCTAGCTCCGATACCACTTGTGAGGTCGATATGGTAGACTAAAGGGGGGGTGAATAGTCATTTCTAAAATTAATCGCGTCGGCTAACAAAAATAAGTATGGAATTAAAACTATCTGTCTAGCCAAGACTACACCCCTTTATTTATGTTCTCTAGCACCTTCCAAAGATACTAATTAAGCAACAAAGGTGCCGGGCTAGCTAGAGCTCACCTAACCAATTCTAGGAGCAAGGTCACACAAACCTATGCCACTAGTACTTCAAGCAACAAGGGAGCTCCTACACAAGCTAGTAAGCAAAAGCACAAATCCACCTAAGCTCACTAGCAATGCTCAATAACAAGGCAACCAATGCCAAATTAGAGAGCGCAATTACTTAGCTACACAAACTAAGTAATGTGACTAACAAGGTTACACAAACTAAATTAGCCACGCAAGGGAGCTACTTCTATCCTACACAAGCAAGAAGGTAACTAGTAAGCTACACAAGCTAACTAATTACAAGAGCAACTACACAAGCACAATGTATATGAAATATAAATACAAGCTTGTGAAAGGGGGTTGCAAACCAATGGGAAGAACAAGGTTGACACGATGATTTTTCTCCCGAGGTTCACGTGCTTGCCAACACGCTAGTCCCCGTTGTGTCGACTGCTCACTTGGTGGTTCGGTGGCTAATTGGCATCACCCGCCAAGCGCATGTCGGGCACCGTAAGAACCTACCCCGAAAGTGATGGTAGCTCAATGACATGCTTTACTAGAGTTGCTCTTCACGGCTCCCATGGGGCGAGCACAATGCCCCTCACAAAGCTCTTCTCCGGACCACCGCACATGCTTCTTATGGGCTTCGACGGAGACCACCACTAAGCCATCTAGGAGGTGGCAACCTCCAAGAGTAACAAGCACCACCGGCTTGCAACTCGATCACCTAGTACCACTCGATGCAACCTCACGATGCAATTGCACTAGAATCGCTCTCTCACACAATCGGATGATCACTATCAAGCATATGTGAGATGGAGGGCTCCCAAGCACTCTCAAGCATGGACACAAAGTCCCCCAAGGTGCTCAACACCAGCCATGGCCGAGACCCCTTCTATTTATAGCCCCATAGGCTAAACTAGCCGTTACCCCTTCACTGGGCGTTTTTCGGGTTGACTGGACGCGCCGGTCATATCGACCGGACGCTGGACCTCAGCGTCCGGTCAACGGATGCTCACCACGTGTTGCCTCCGTTCAACCTCAGTTGCTTGATCTCAACGGTCAAGTGATGATCAGACACAACTGCTCAAAGTGACCGGACACAGAACCCCAGCGTCCAGTCGTTTCCAGTAAGGTTCCAGTAGCGACCGGACACGTCCGGTCGATCACGAGCGGACGTAGCATCAGCGTCCGGTCCTTCTCCAACCTTTCTTTGTCGTCTACATCACCGTACGTTAGCCTGACCGGACGCACCCTGCCAGCATCCGGTTACTTTTAGCGCCAGCGTCCGATCGAAGACCGATGCCTACGTGCGCTCTGCTGCCACTGACCAGACGCAGGACCCCAACGTCCGGACACTGCGTGACCAGCATCCGGTGCATTCTGTGAGACCCTATCTTTTCTGTATAGGGCGTCGATGGCACCGTCGGACTATCCGCACTCTACGGGCAGACACTCCGCCAGTGGAGTTTCGAACCCTTCTCACCTCCGTTCCATTGCCGAGTTGATCCACATCAACTCCAACTTCATCTCCTTTATAAATGTGACAACACCACCAAGTGTACACCACTATGTGTATGTGTGTGAGCATTTTCACAATCATTTTTCAAAGGATTAGCCACTCAACTTGCCACGCCACTCAATCCTAGCGACGATGCAAAGTTAGATCACTCGAGTGGCACTAGATGACCGATATGCAAACAAGTTTGCCCCTCTTGATAGTACGGCCATCTATCCTAAACCCGATCACAAACTTCTCTACACACCTATGACCGGTGAAATGAAATGCCCTAGGTTATACCTTTGCCTTGCGTATTCCATTCCATCTCCTCCAATGTCGATGCAACACATGCACCAACATGATCAACAATGATATGATCCACTTCATATCATCATGTGATCATATTGGTTCATCGATCTTGACTTCACTTGCTTTTCACCGTTGCCTTCGTCCATCATTGCCAAGTCTTGCTCAGCCTTCACCACCACGCGGTCCATCGCTCCAAAGCCTCTGACTTATCCTTCACACTTGTAACCGGTCCATCAAGCCAAGTCTTGTCTTGATCTTCTTCACCTTGATCACATGACTCAATGTCATGTCTCATGTGCAATAAGCTCCTTCATCATCACATGTGTGAGCTTTGTAACATCTCCAAACCTTTTTCACCTTCACGGCATATGTTGCTCACACACATGTACTCGTAGACTAATCATCTGTGTATCTCACATAAAGACAATTAGTCCACCTAGGGTTGTCACTCAATTACCAAAACCACACAAGGACCTTTCAAGTGGGCTGGCCATGGAGAGGGCATGCACAACGCCGATGGCGAGCTGCCATAGTGGGAAACGGTGGCGTGGCCAACTTTGGCGGATTAAGACATTGCGAATTGGTCAAGGCGCTACACAACGGTGAGGCAGAGCCAGGGGCATGAACAATTGAGCGGTGGTGGTGAATTTTTGTGCCGATGGGTAAGGCTCGATGGCGGCGGTGAGAAGATGAGAAGAAGAAGGACGACGATACCTGGCGGCATAAGACGAGAGCGAGGTAGGAGCTCTCGATCGTAGCTGCTTGGCCAAATCCACACAAGCAGCTGAGTGCCCCAACTAAGAAATGACATGAAGGAACAGGCGGTCACCGTCGGCAAGCAGTCACACTGCTGTCTGTGGCTACAGTGACCGACTGAAACCCTCCCCTTCTCCTCTCTTGATCTCCAAATTTTGTTAAACAACTTGACGACCACCAAAAAGCAAAGTTGTACACCTACATGGGATCTCCATCTTTTCTTAAAGAATCATCACCCAAAACTCAAAGATTTGAGAGATTTTGAAATGGGAACTCAGGCTCATTTAAACTAAAAAATAGGATTCAGATAAAGGTTTTGAAAATTGATTTGATTAGCAACTTTGACATTTAATTGGTGATTAATTAGTTAACAAACTTAGCAACCCATACCACCATTACATATTACAATTTTTTACCAATAAATGATGCTATTGTTTGAACAAGGTTATTTATAAAATTCATTTTAATAAATCCTACAAAAATGAATTCAAACAATGAATTCCATGACTTAGACAAAAATGTGTAAATGATGGGTTTCAATTCTGATTTCAATTTTGAGGTGCAAATTTTAGTGGTTTGAACTTGATTTCATACCCCAATACTTGATCCTAGCGTAAAGTACACTCTTTACACTCCAAAGTTTATTAGGGCATAATTTCAAGTGTTTTAGTGAAATTCAAAAATAAAAGGTCACAAAGTACCTTGGAAGGATTTATGGTTCTAGCTCAAACACCACACATATGCATTACATGGCTAACAAAATAATATTGATTTTAGTTAATGCAAATCATGGTTAGCTATTATGGATGCTTTCTATACATGATGACGACATGACCAAGTTTTAGTAATGCTTAACATCAGGGGTGTTACACACTGTTGGGCGTAGGGATTTCATTTTCGCCCAAAATCAAATTTTTGCGCGGGCATATCGCCGCATCGTTTGGCGTCTTGTGAGCTGACACCGAATTTTATATGATGAAATGATGATATATTGTATCGAGTAATACACTAATGTGTATTAACTGTCGGATCACCAATATTAATCCCCCAAGTTTTGGTGGACGATGACTCTTGACAGCGTTTATGTGTCTGTGACGCAATTACGCGACACATGGGAGAGTCCTCTACCAAAGGCATTCTCTAATTAGTACCCATCTTTCCCTCTTTTGCGCTCTGTTTCCATAGCCGTTCGCCCCCTTCGGTGCCACCCACCCTACGCCGCCTCCCACCCCCTCCCCCCGCACACCAAAACCTCTTGCCCAGATCCTTCTACGCCACGGGGATCTACTACGCCGCGGTGATCTACCGTGCCGCCATCTATCAACATGCCACTCCTCCAATGAGCAAGCTGGTCGAGATCACCTTCTCACATCGGCATGGTGAGGCCATCTGTGATCTTCTCTTTTTTCATGAATTTATGGTGTTTGATGAAATGCATGTGTAATTTTTTCTGATTGTTGCAGATGGCCCGAGTTAAATGAAAGCAGGTAGAACTACCACATCGCAGAAAGAGCCAGAGGTAGGCAACCATTCTTCGAGGAGTAGAGGAATAGGCACCACCACAGCCTAGAAAGAGCCAGAGGAAGGCTCGCAGTGTCCCAGAAGTAGAGGAACAAGCACCACCATAGCCCAGGAAGAGGCAGAGGAAGGCAGACAGTATCCGAGAAGCAGAGGAAGAAGCAACCAAAGCTATGCTAGCCCTAGAGTCCAGGAATTATCATAGGCTGACTCGAACGGCCTGCTGACAGTAGTAGCGTGAGGAGAGTGCTGAAATGGAACTCAAGGAGGAGGAGCTCATTGAGGAACAACTACAGCAAATGACTGAGTTCCACTCCAAAAATCTTCCTGGATCAAATCTGTAGCTACTCGTGGGGGCGCAGGCTCTCGCACTCGTGGAGGTTCGATGTGTGCCACAATTGGTGGTATGAGGAGCAGTCAAGGAGGTAATTTGATGTGTGCCACAATTGGTGGTATGAGGAGCAGTTGAGGAGGTAATTTGATGTCTGCCAATGGTGGTACGAGGAGCAGCCGAGGAGTTTTGGTGTCTACCAATGGTGCTATGAGGAGAAGTAATATTGAGAGAAAGAAAGAGGTAGTTCAGTTATATGACTTTCGGTATTATAGCTCAAAGAAGATACGGAGCATCAGGTTCTACGATATTGAATTTTGGTTTCCACTCCTCAAAGAGCCTAGCACAAAATCACAGTTTTGGACTATGACTCAGGAGAGTTTCTTCAGGAGCTACCATGCTAGAGGGACAACACTAGTAGACCAAAGGATACTTGGTAGGGATGAGCTTGAGAGAGCAGCTGGTATACCCATCTGGCCCCCTCTTTGAGCGGTTCCTCGGCTTTGTTCACCTTTTCAGTGCGGTTGATCGAATTGTGATAAGCTGGGTGCGTCAGTTCTATGCAATAGTGTGGATTCATTCGAAGCATGACTTTATTGCTTTTATGCTCGATGGTTGGCTAGAGCCAATGTCCTATAACCGCTTGCAACAACTCCTCAGGGTTGACACTTTAGATAGGAAGCTCCACCAGATAATCTATGAAGATGCTCTTCCTCTAAGTCGTAGCAGGGCTAGAGGTACTTTTCCTAGACCAGGAGATTAGACCGCTCTTCATGGATCCCTTCATCAATGGCTCCTTGCGTACACTGGAAAGATTGCGTCTAGAGGCTTACATTCTACACATGGCTCTAAGGAAGATAGTCATGCCTCATGGCGGCAATAGGGAGTCGTTGACTAGATTGCAGTAGTGGCTACTACTATCCAAATGGAGAGGCGAGTAGTTTGACTTCTTATAGTTTTTCCTATCTGAGATCAACGATGTGATAGCTAACGCTATCAATACTAGACGGCAACACATGTACCCTCACATCATCAGCTATCTGCTATGCTCGATTGACTCTGAAAGGAATGGGCCGCTTTACAATGAGTCGACCTGCGAGGTTATGACCTACATGCCAGCAAGTCTAGATGATCATCGTTGTGGACAGCATGCCCTTAGGTCCGTTCAAGAGCTATTATCCATACAGGACAGAGAAAGACATGAAACGGTGGATGTAGCCCTAGAGTAGGTAGAGCACCAGTATGGGATTGAAGGAATCTTGAATGTACGAATGCAAGATTCAGACTCCGATGACATCAACTACCATGAACCTACGTCAGACGACCATGATGAGGGAGGGTCATCCTCTGGTGGTGTGGCCGACAAAGAGATGCATGATGTTCCACCTACTCCAGAGACATTAGCCAAGCAGGCACCACCTCTAGTGTCTGTTTAGCAACTGTCAAAGCTTGGATAGATACTTGCTAGGCTAGTTGTCGGCCAGGAAGAAAACTAGAAGCGTATGGAACGACAAGAGAGGTGTTTGAAAGCAAGTATTGATAAGCAAGCGGAGAGTGCAGTCCTTCTCAAAGAGCAGATGAGCCAGCAATCATCTGCTTTTTGTGAGGCCATCAACCAACAAGGCCAAAAAATTGACCTGATGTGCCATGTGTTCACCAGTTGCTTTAATCAATTGTATAGTGCCACAGGTGTTAAGGCCCCTGACTTTTAGATGCTTTAGTTGCAATGTGGTAGTCATGTCAACCCCATTGATGGTTATCTCACTAGTCCTAATAATACAACTGTCCACATAGAGTTACCCATTGCGACGATGCTACATAAGCAGAGTTTAGCTTTAGGTCTAGATTAGGCCGGTGATCCACCTTCTTCACCCCCTCAGGTCAAGGTGCAAGTCACCACGGAGGCACATACAGAGCCTCTCAGGGCTTCTACAATGTCCGAGATACCTGAGCCAGCTTCAGGTTCTAATGAGGTAGGTGATCCACCTTCTTCGCCCCCTCAGGTCGAGGTGCAAGCTACCATAGGGACACATACAAAGCCTCTTGGGGCTTCTCCAATGAATGAGATGCTAGAACCTACTAATGCTAGTGTTACTACAGTCGAACATAAGCAGAGTTCAGCTTCAGCTCATGAGGCAGCTGATCAGCCTTCTCCACCCAATCAGTGCAAGGGGCCAGATACTGCGTGCGACACCACAAGGGCACATACAGAGCCTCCTAGGGCTTCCCCAACTATTGCGGAGCCTGATGCGACCACCGAGCCTACTAATCCTACCATTAACAGAGCTGAGTCGACCCTAGGGTCTGACTCTACTACTTTAGTTTAGTAGACCGAAGAGTCCACCATTCATCTAGGTAACCAGTTCACTCATCATGATGAGACATCAGATTCAAACAATGGGATTTTAGCGTACTCACCAGGCGAGATGCACTCATCAGGGGAGTTCGACCTCAACAACACAGTCATGACTTCGATGCCTGCTTCATTGTCATCACCACATCCTTCGAATGCATAGTCACCTTGATTCCCTACCGAGGAAGGGACATACAAGAGATTGGTGATAGTTTGATAGTTGAAGGGACGGATGCGGTAGAAGGTGAGGGAACAAAGGCATCAAAATTTGGATTTAGAATGATTCTTGATGTAATAACTGAAGTCCTGCTTACGACACAATGTCTATTTTGTGGTTCTATAATAAGTTGTACATGTTGAACCCTTTTTATCACTATGTTGCCACGTCGGCATCGAAATTTGGATTTAAAATGATTCTTGATGTAATAATTGAAGTCTTGCTTACGACACAATGTCTATTTTATGGTTCCATAATAAGTTGTACATGTTGAACCATTTTTATCACTATGTTGCCACTGTAAATTAAACTTAACATCTAAGTGTGATATTAGCAACATCTATCTAGTCTGACTACCTCATTGCAACTCGAGACGTTCCTCTTAAGAGAGAACTACAGGGTCGAACAACTCCATTGCAAGTCGAGGAGTCGCCCAGACATGAAATCTACTGTCCAACACATTACAATCATAGAGTAGGGGACATTCTTTCATGCGCAATCAAATTTTGCGTGTGCATTTAGAAAAGAGTAATAGATATTGTCCAGCGCGTTACAATCTCATAGCATCAGACTTTCTCGTGTGTGCATTCAGAAAAGAGTAATACACATTGTGCCGACAATTAACATTTACAATGCCTGATGTAGGTGGAAGCATTCAGAACAAAAATATGTGAAGTTACTAAGTTACCTATGGTGTTTCATAAGAGGGAAGGAAGCTTCCCTAAAACCAAACTCCCTTTCGAGAGGGGAGGCAGGATCCAACCCGTGACCTCCTAATCACCTCATCTGAGCATGTTGGCCACACAAGCCAATCGCATCCAAGCACAAGAAGCAAAACCGTGAAAGACAAAGCGACGCACATAAGTTGCTCTTCGAATTAAAGTAACAAACTAGCCTTTCATTAAGATTGGAATGACCCCAGATACAATCTACAGCTCAAAGAAGGCAGCGAGGACGATGTCTCCCGCATGCGTGGCCGCCACAATGGTGTTGACGGTAGTTAACATTCATCATAAACCATCAATGTAACTTGCATAAATGGCTAAAATGGATCACCAATGTAAACTTAGAGGTTTTAACTGACAAATTCCACAAGTTTTGGTGAATCTATGTTTCCAGCAGGATTTAATCAGAAAATCACCAAGGAGGACCTATTCGTTAAAGGAAATTATAGAATTCCGCCACGTAAACAGCATGGGAAGACTCTAGAAGACTCTGAGAGGTCTCTAGTGAAGCGGAGCCCATGCCCCTGACATGTAGGGACGGCCAGCCTATGGGCCCCATATGTTAGCCCCTCCTCACTATGTAGGTTCTCCATCGCCTTAAGGATTGCATCTCTGCCATTTATTCAAGTCGGTTTGATCCGACGGCTTAGGATTGACGCTTTGGGCTATATGTACCTACCTGCACCCCCCCTCAAGGCATCCATGCATTTAATCCTTAGAGCTAAAAAGCTAGAAACCCTAATTCATATGTCCACTAGGATTAGAGCTAGCAATCAAGAGAAGATTAGTCCTCGATAGGATCTAGTCTTGTATTAGAGATAGAGAGATATAGTGAGATTGAAGAGTTTTAGAGGAGTCTTGGCCTGTCGGTGCTCTCTCTATGGCCTGTACCCTGGCGGAATCAAGTTCTTCTTGAGCTTGCTTCTAAGATTTCTCTGGTAATTGACTTCTAATTCAAGTAAGCATCTTGATCATGTTGTTCTTTAGCTTCGCGACTCTCTTTTGAGTACTTTAATCCTTGTAGCTCTTCGGTTAAAGTAGTATTCGTAGTGTAAGCATGGTGCTTAGACTTGGTCACTCATGGATGTACCCTATTTTTTAGATCGGTGGTAGCTCACGAGGGTGACTCTTATAGCCTTGTTGAATCATTTGTAGTCCACCTCCCGTTAGTAGGCCTAGCAGGACCTTATTACTATAGGAAACTTAATATGTCTATGTTTTCCCTAGTAATATCCCCCGAATTGAACAATAGAAGACAACGCTTATCGAAGTTAGAACTAGAAGACCTTTGCAGTCTCCTCAACACTCCTATTATCTAGCCTTGATTGTGAAGTTGGGATAAGTTAGATTTGGTTATTCTCACACATGTTTCCTTGAGTTCGATATAAAACTGGGTACTCCCGGTGAAGTGCTACATTGGTATAATATCTGTGCACTTGCGGATTATTCTGTGTGCATTAATTTATACCAACAAACATTTCTGGCACCATTGCCGGAGAAACAATTGCTGAGTTAACTTCAAACCTAGCTTATCCTTGTATCATTATTCTTTTATCTTTTATCTTTTTATCCTTTCTTTTTACCATGGATCTAGAATCCACCACTATCTACCAATATGGTGCACCTACGAGCGCACGCCTATAGCCATAAGAGTCTTCAAAGCCTATCCTAACACCTGGCTATGAGCTGCGCCCATGTTTAATCAACATGGTTCAGGAGCAATCCTTTTCAGGTGAAGATGATGAAAACCCCTATTCCCACCTAAATGAGTTTGAGCAAACTTGTGCATGCTTACACATTGTGGGCATGTCAGATGAAACCTTACGATGGAAGCTTTTTCCTTTCTCTTTGACGGAAAAAGCTAAACATTGGTATAATCTCACCATTGGGAGTAGATAAGGAGATTGGGAAGCCTTGTGCTCTAGCTTTTGCTTGCATTTCTTTCCCATCTCTAGGGTAGTCAACCTTCATTCTGAGGTTCTATCTTTTAAACAAAAAGAAAAAGAATCTCTAGGCATGGCTTGGGAATGCTTTAATGCTCTCTTTAATACTGGCCCTGACCTTGCCACTCAAGACCCCATTCTTCTTCAACATTTTTATATGGGTCTTGATAGGAAAACCTCGGAGCATCTTAATACAGCTTCAAGAGGTTTGTTCTTGCATGACTCCGTAAATTCGGAAAGAAGCATTCTTACTAAAATCTTAGAGAACACTCCTGAAGAAGTAGAAAAGAAGCCGTTAGAGGAGGAATCCCAGATAGCTAAACCAGAACCTTTGCATAACCCATCACCAGCTTTAGCTGTTTCAGATCTTGAACCACCAAAAAAGGAGGAAACTCTAATTTCAGACTTTACGCTTGAATTCTAGGATGAACTTTTTGATGAATACGAAAACACCTCGAATTACCATACCATGGGGAGACCCCAAAAGTCTAGGAAATCATCATTGCATGAAGAACCTTTAGACCCTTCTAAGGAAGCTTTCCTTAACAAGACTACGAAAGAGCTAGTGTCTATTATAAGCAATGAATGGTTAGAAGAATCAGATCTTGATATAGTTTTGATTGATGATGAATATATGCATATGTTCACAAAGCTCTTAGCTTAGTTCTCGAGAGAGTTAAGTGGTTGACATTATGTAAGCATGGTGCTTAGATATTGTTTGCCTATGGATGCCTTCTGCACTTGGGGTCATGTGGTAGATCACGGATGTGACACTCCCGTTGAGTCCTTTGTAGTCCACTCCCCGTTTGTAGAGCATGTAGAACGTGATTGTGAAGGAAGATAAGCTTTGTTCTTAATCTTCCTTAGTAATGTTCCATATGCATATATCCAAAGTTAGTTATACTATAGATGAGAGTGTATATACTTGGGTGTACAAAAGACTTAGTAGATAAGTAATGACTTATGAATCTTTTGCTCTTCATGAATCTCCTGCTTAGCCTTACTACATTTTATGAGTATCTATTTCTATCTCTGGAATACTATTATTACCTTACATTTATCATTTATTTATCACTTGACTTACCCCTGCCATAGCATGAGAGTGGTTTTATCATAAGTATACATATTTGTCAATATCTCTATGCCAACATAACCCCATAGCTCCTCCCTATGGATAAAATATAAATAACGATACTCGGTATACTCCCGGGTGAAATGCTACAATGGTATATTATCTGTGCGCTTGCGGATACCTTATATATATAGTTTACAAGTCTTCTCATAATTACCAACAACACATTTCTGGCATCATGCTAGGGATGACAGCTTAGTTAAGAGTGATGCTAAGAAATGTCAACAATCACACCCATTCGCTCAAGCCAGTCTTACTTCACCCAAGCCATCCGTCGTTTGGTGATCGCTCCGCTGCCACCACGTCCACTTCTTGAAGGCAAGCCACGCCAACAAGAGCCTTGTCTAGACATCCAGAAGTTGATCAAGGTGACAAAGGAGATCAACCTCCTTCCTCCAAAGGGACACAAGGTGCTGACTGGAGTCAAGACCAATAAGTTTGGAGATGTTACATGTGCGAACTATAAGTCGGTCACCCCACATACAACCATTGATGGAGTCCGGGCTATGCCAGAGCAAATAAAGGTTGTTCTCCCGAAGGAGAAGAAGAGGAAGGCACCATCAACTCTTCTAGAAAATGATGAGAAGCATCCATGAATGACCATTGCCCTCCTAGAAAAGGAGATTGAAGATCTATGCGATGCTATCTATACTTTAGAACAGAGGATCGACAAAGAACATGCTTATCGCAAGAGTCTGCAACACGATTTAAACGCTTTGAATCATTTTGTTGCTAAAATGAGGAAGTGAGAATTAGGTAGTTGATAATAAGGCATGAGTGGTTAGGTTAACTATTTAAAGATAGTATGTTTAGGTTACTCGCTTAGCTCAAATTGTTAGAGTGGTTGAAGTTTGTGCTAGCTAGTCAAAAATTTGTGCTTAGTTTGTGTTTGTGTAATAAAGTGCCTTATGATATTAATGGAGTCTTATTATTATCTGCTCTATATTTGTTTTGGATATGTGTTTGTCTCCACATGTTGTGCATAAAGGTATAAAGGAAAACAAGTGTGGGGGGACACACCGCGACAACAAAACAGAATTCGATCGCGAAAATCATCAAGTTCGGGAAGCAATGGACCAAATACCACGCTTACCAAAGTTGGATAGAAACAGTCCCAAGAGTGGGCTGTCAGGCCTCCTACATGGGCTGGCCAGCCCACCACAGTGCCGCCTCACCTTGCGCTTCAACCACGGTCAGGTTTGAGCCCAATACTCTCTATTTTCACATGTTATGCTTTCCGTTTCAAACCGAATTGAAAACCACTTAATAAAACAACTTTAAATTTTCAGGAAAGATTATTTCAGTCATGATTAAAGGATAGACTCACATAATACTTTTCTTGGAAGTCTTGCTACTATTGGGAACTTATTATTAGGGACCCTATATTACTTAAGTTGTTGTGGAATGAGATATAGTAGAATAATGAGAACTTGAATCTTGATGTCTTGTTATTGGAGAATTTTATCTCAAAAAGTTAAAAGAATAGCTACACCTCTCCTTTGTGGTAAGCAGTGTACCACCAAAGCCAAACATGATATGATAGATTAAGAAACCCTCTACATATACTACTTGTCATTGTATTGAGTTTGGTCGAACCTTGTGAACCTTGTTGAGAAATTTATCATGCTCTCAAGATCAAGATCACATACACTCCACATATAATTGCTGCTCCTACACTAGGAGTACACAAAAACATGTTTTCCATCCACTCAAAAAATGTTCTACTCCTATATTGGGAATAGACACAAAAATAAGTTTGTTAGGATAAATGCTCTAAGTTCTTGTAAATGTCTCTCTTGAAAAGTTTCAATTGCTGAAAAAGAGGCATGGGCTATGCAAAAGTTATTCATGAAAAAAAAGAAGAAGAAAAAGTATTGGAAAAAAATGGACAAGTGTTTGAGATATCTAAAACAATGGGTACTTAGATGCCCACCTAAAAGAAAAAAAAAGAGAAAGAAATGAATAAGATAGCCCATGACTTCTTGCAAAAAGTGTTTTAAAGTTTCAATCAAGAGAGATATATTTCAAGGAACAGAGTAGAATTAGGTTAGCCACCATATACATATCCACAAACATGCATGTCTTGATCTAAGATTATGACATTTTTCTCCTCGGATCCTTGTTTTGACTTTACAATATATGAAATGCAAGTATGTTTTCATATTCATCCCTACCTAAGCTTCACATAAGCTTTTAGAAGTAGGTAAAAAGAAGGCAAAGTCATCATTTCCTTGGTGAGGATCTAGAAATACCATATATATAGAGAGATTCGAGAGTACTACAAAAGGAGAAGGTAAGCTATGTTTTGTTTTCAAAAATCTTAAAATGTTTCTCCAATTGACTTAACTGAAGGAAGATGGTGATCTGTTTCAAGCTGTTCCATTCTTCAACCACCCAAAGTTTCATGGTAGACACTTTGAATCCCATGGTGCATGGATGACTAGGAATAGTTTTATGTTGATGTCTTGTCCTAAGGTTATGTCTTGAGTAATCCATCCTTTTTATCGAGGACGAGTAAAAGCCTAAGTGTGGGGGAGTTTGTTGACGGTAGTTAACATTCATCATAAACTGTCAATGTAACTTGCATAAATGGCTAACATGGATCACCAATGTAAACTTAGGGGTTTTAACTGACAAATTCCATGAGTTTTGGTGAATCTGTGTTTCCAGTAAGATTTAATTAGAAAACCGCCAAGGAGGACCTATTCATCAAAGGAAATTACATAATTCCACCGCATAAATAGTGTGGGAAGACTCTAAAAGACTCCAGGAGGCTCTCCACCAAAGCCGAGCCTATGCCCCTGACATGTGGGGCTGGCCAGCCCACCTGTAGGCCGGCCGGCCTATGGGCCCCACATGTCAGCCCCTCCTTGCTACGTCGGTTCTCCACCGCCTTAAGGATTGCATCTCCACCGTTTATTTGTATCGATTTGATCCGAGGGCTCAGGATTGATGCTCTAGGCTATATATACCTGCCTGCACCCCCACCCCTTAGGGCATCCATGCATTTGATCCTGAGAGCTAAAAAGCCAAAAACCCTAATTCATATGTCCACCAGGATCAGAGCTAGCAATCAAGAGAAGATTAGTCCTCGATAGCATCTAGTCTTGTATTAGAGATAGAGAGATAGAGTGAGAGGGAAGAGTTTTAGAGGAGTCTTGGCCTGTTGGTGCTCTCTCTACGGCTTGTACCCTGGTGAAATCAAGTTTTTCTTGATCTTGCTTCTAAGATTTCTCTAGTAATTGACTTCTAATTTAAGTAAGCATCTTGTTCATATTGTTCTTTAGGTTTACGACTCTCTTCTAAGTACTTTAATCCTTGTAGCTCCTGGGTTAAAGTAGTATTCGTAGTGTAAGCTTGGTGCTTAGACTCGGTTACTCGTGGATGTACCCTATTTTCTGGATCGGTGGTAGCTCACGAGGGTGACTCTTATAGCCTCGTTGAATCCTTTATAGTCCACCTCCCGTTAGTAGGCCTTGCAGGACCTTGTTACTATAGGAAACATACTTTGTCTATGTTTTCTCTAGTAATATCCCCCGAATTGAACAATAGAAGACAACGCTTACCAAAGTTAAAACTAGTGGACCTTAGCAGTCTCCTCAACACTCCTATTATCTAGCTTTGATTGTGAAGTTGGGATAACTTAGATTTGGTTATTCAACACATGTTTTCTCGAGTTCGATATAAAACTGGGTACTCCCGGTGAAGTGCTACATCGGTATAATATTTATGTGCTTGTGGATTATTCTATGTGCATTAATTTATACCAACAAATGGCCTCTGTGGTGGTGGTAAAGTCACCAGTGAGCTCCTCCATCTCCTCCTGATCGGCGCCAACTGGAAAGCCAGGTTCAAGCAGGCGAAGATTGTGATCGGAATGAAGCTGCACCACGGCCAGGGCTAAGGCAGCCCCATGGTTCACCCCACTAAGGGCCACCATCCTAACCTAAGTCAGCATGGCCTATAGATGGTCCTCAAGCAGGACACCCCCTGCGTTCATGTCGTTGACGGCGATGAGGGCCGCCTCTTGAAGAGCGGTCAACTCCTCCTCTAGGGCTGACAACACTAAAAACCATCAAAACAAGGCCGTGGATATTTGGACAGAGCTTCTTGATGAAGGAAACCTTACCAATCATCCTAGCCTGAGCAACGACAGCTACCGCTCGGGCTTCAGCAGTCTCCCGCTCTGAGGCGACAAGGGCAGTCTAGACAATGTTGAGGCAGAGCGCAAGCCAACTAACCTCACCCCTAGGGCCGAAGCATGGGACATGAGCCACATCCCAATTACGGAGGGGTTCATGGACATCTTGGCGGCCAGGGGGAGAAGACCCCTTCGGTTCCACAGGGCGCATGTCCGAAGAGCGGGCGGCACCGGATAACCGCCCGACCTCTAGCGTCGCGATATGAGAAATGGCCCTAAAAAGATTAAGGAAATCAGAATGAAACTGACTATAGCAACTAAGAACAAGACCACCTTACCCAAGGCACCGCAAATGGGAGCAGAGACGTGGCAGAGGCCCGCTCCTCACTTCCTATGGTCCATCACTCCGGTCGCTCGAGGCTGGAGAGAAGGCGAAGGAGTACTGTAGGAAGACAGAGAAGAGTGGTTGCCTCACTCTTTCCTCTCTCATAGAGTTATGGCTAAACCAGGCACACTAGGCTTTCTGGGTTTCGTGCAAATTTAATACAGATTTAATTGTTGTGGATTTCCAAGTAACAGGTTGTAGCAGGTGCAGTCAGAAAAAGAGTAATAGATATTGTCCGGCACATTACAATCACATAGTATCGGACTTTCTCACATGTGCATTTAGAAAAGAGTAGTACACATTGTGCCAACGATTAACTTTTATACAATGCCTGACATAGGCGAAAGCATTCAGTCATTGTCTGGCACATTACAATCACATAGTATCAGACTTTCTCTCGTGCACATTCAGAAAAGAGTAGTACACATTGTACCAATGATTAACATTTATACAATGCTTGACGCAGGTGAAAGCATTCAGTCATTGTCCGGTGCATTACAATCACGTAGTTTCAGACTTTCTCGCATGTGCATTCTAAAAATAGTAATACACATTGTGCCAACGATTAACATTTACAATGCCTAACGCAGGTGCAATCATTTAGAACATAAATACTCTAATAAGTTACTAAGTTACCTATGGTATTTCATATGTTTTGTGGATCACTTGGAGGCCATTGTGCATTTCACTATCGATGGCAAGCAGATCCGACGTCAGAAGCCGCATCCACTCTAGGCACTAGGCCATGGCCTCCTTTGTGGGTTGCACATCGAACAACTAGCGCCATAGCCCATTGGCCATTTCTCCATGAAGCGCTTCAAGACCTTCTCCATCATCGACTACAGTGACATGATTGGCTTCCACCTGGTGAGGACCATGTCGAACATGTCCTACTCCTCATTCGGTGGGACGACACTAATGCCAACGAACCGGGATGCCAAGCGCGATACAACAAGCTTGTCGATGAATGGAGTCCACCAATTGGTCCCATCGAAAGCGAGCTCATACTACAGCACCATCTTGTCATCACAATCTGCCACGAAGAACCACCTGCATAGAGCACCCAGCCAATCTTTTCTATGGAACTCACCCTGTAGGAGGTCAAGCATTTTCTAGGGTGAAATCTCGGACGCCGACCTCATTAGGTGGTCAACCCGGGCGTCCATAGCTTCCATTCCTCCCGGCGGTGGCTTGTTGCGGACATTTCCATGTCTACGCTTCAGGTAAGGAATGATGACACCATCGACAAACCCATTCCAAATGTCAAGCAAAGCCGCTTGCTTCCATGGCAACACAATGTCATAATTTTTGTGCACGTTTTCACTAATATACTTCAACAGTAACTTCTGGACAATGGTTAGCACTAGGGATGAAAATGGTACGGATATTTTCCGACCGTATTCGAAACCGAATCCGTTTAGAGGGGTTGAGATCTGTCCATATCCGAGTCTGGATATCCAACATCCGATACCGTATCCGTATCCAAATACTCAAATCGCATATTTATGATGTCGATATCCAATCATATCCTATCCGACATAGTTGACACTATCCGTATTCGAATCTGAATCCAGACAGAAATATGAAAACAAATGTAATATCGATGATATCTGTCCGTATCCGATCCGTTTTCATCCCTAGTTAGCACCTTAGCGAGCATCGACTGTAGCAAATCCTGATCGATGGTCGATATCCACGGATGTAGAAATACGATAACTGGAACAATCTCCTAGGAAGCGTCGTATCTATCGGCAGCGCCGGACAGTCCGGGCAACACTACATCTTGTAGGAATTACCTAGCATGAGGGGACTCTGGCGGTAGGTTGTGCAAGAACTGTACCAATTGTTCCTGCTATGGGAACCTAGTGGGAGTCCACGTCTCCTTCAACCATTTCATAATCGGGTCGACCACTAGTTCAATGAGCAGCCCAGCATACGGCGAGGAGGCAGACCCATCATCCAAGAGTATGTACTTGAGCTTGCTCACTGCCTCCATCTTCCTATTCGAATGCTCCAATGGATCATACCACATCAACTGCTTGAAAGTCTCCTACATGATAGGGACCAACATCTTGCATGTTGTGTCCGGTAGGGACATCTCCTTGTAATAGGAGGGATATGCAGTCAGCAACTTTGTGAACTCACTGATAACCATATCCAAGATGACCTCAGTGTGGCTCTCCTGCAGGCTTGGTGGTTGCATGACCTCGTCATCATGAGGACTCAAATTGCTTGCACCCTCGTCATCAGACGAGGTTGAATCGTTGGAGGGATTATTGGCTACAGGGATGATGTAGGAGGCATCGGTGCGGTTGGTGTTGAGACCCAAGTACCTATGGCGCACTCACACATGGATGAGGTTGCCGTCCCCTTGGTGGTGTAGTCCGAGGCCATGGCTAGCACTATAGACCATGCGTTCCATTATTCGGTTAACCGCTAAGTTGTTCACAGCGGTCAACGTTGGTACCGTCGGACAGGGCGACACTCGATGCACACCCAGCGGAGCGGAATGGCCGGACCATAATGCCAGGCCTCCGGAGACAAATGGCTTGGGTCATTTGTAATCGATGGTAGCAATGGGCATGGCATCCTGGTTGGCAACCGCGGCACCATCAACATCGACAACCATGATGCTACCAGCATCGACAATCGCTGCGCCATTAGCATTGACAACCGCGGTGCCAAGGATAGCACCAGTGTTGTGCTCTGCTGGCGCTGTATGCTAGATGTTGCCACCGGTGGGCTCGTCAGAGGCCATGGGAAGCGGCGACAGTCATGTGGTGGATGTCACAACAAAGTGGGAGGTGAAAGAAGTTGTGCACTACTAACTTTTTCACTTAAGTACATGAATGTGTTGCGGCAGTTCCAAACACTGGATGCAGGATGACAAGTAACTGCTACATCAATGCGGTTGAATTGACATTGGGCTACGAGGAGTTCATATGAACATGTCTTGGCTCGATCTAATGCACAATGGAGGAGGCATAAATGTTGCATTTTTACTGCACATGCCAGAAAGTCCCTCGCTGTCCATTGGATCTCTCGTTGGATAGTAAGTGTACCCATCTCTAGCTAGCCGTTGCATGTCTCTTCAAAAGAGAAATTGCTTACCAAAGCAACTCCTCTTCATTTTCTATCTGCCCCTCGACTGTTGTGACTGCTTGAATAGGAGTGAAAAGGACTATCACAACCGCACCAGGCTTTCAAGTCTCAACCGAGTCATGGTGGTCAAAATCTCTTAAATTTTCACTCATGTCTAGCTTTCATCCTGCATTCACTTCGCTCTCGGCAACCGCGCAAGGTTTCTTTGAGAGGAGCAAGCCTGGCCTAATGCAGAATAGATGAGCCATAGGTGTTGAAAATTCTATTGCGCACATATATGTGGTGAACCCAGCTCGTCTTGTTCGCATGTATCTAATAAAATTTGTTGAACATGCAACAACCATGTCGCGAGGTGTTCATCTAAACAAGTCACACCTAGATAGAAAGTCCAACGGCCCTACATTTGGTATCATCATGCCAGTTCACCATGGTAGAGAGGTCTAGTATGCTGCCTCGTGTGAAGTCATGTTAATCATCTATAGCTAGAACTAGTATGTCTAGGTAATAGCTGGATGCCTTTGAGTAGTGGGATGGCACTGCCCTCCTCTTATGGTCAGATGGCACTACGCATTTGTGCAAACGTTTTGGTTCACAAAGTAACATTTACCATTATCTTCGTGCGCACTTGATGGTCTGAGCATCGTCCATCTGACCAGGCCAAACACTTCTCACTCTTGCCAACCGCGCAAGGATACCTTTGTGCCTTGGTTTGGTGAACAAAAAAACATATCAGTAGTGGTAGTAGTCATGAGTGGCTTTGATCTGTGGTGAACCTAACTCATGTCTTCGATAAAATTTATTGAATTTGCAAGAACCATGCAGCGAGGAGTTCATCTGAACAAGTGTTGCCTTGATCTAATGCACAACGGAGGAGGCATAGCTATTGCATTTTTTAATGCATACGCCAAAAAGTCCACCGCTGTCCATTTGATCTCTCCTCGGATAATAAAAAGTGTATCCATCTCTAGCTAGCTGCTGCATGCCTCTGCAAAACCAACCAAGAGAAATTGCTTACAAAAGCAGCTCCTCTTCAGTCTGCCCCTCGACTGTTGTGACTGCATTTTTGGAGTGAAATAACTACATAGGCTTTCCTCCTGCATCCAATTCACTATTGGCAACCGTGTAAGGGCTGCTTTGTGCCTCGATTTGGTAAACCAGACATGTATCAGTATATGTACTTGGCATGCTGGTCGAACTGATTAATGATCTCGTCGTAGTGGTTCAAGCATTTTGTGTGAAAGGAATGCTTTATGTCAATGGCTTATGCAGTGTATATGAACCTATAACAAGTACCAGTTGTAGTTGAATGGACTAGTCATGTACACAACAAACAGTCTGCATAGTGCAGTACTAACATCGGCGGACAAAGCTTATGTGTCCGCTGAAGTTTTAGAATACATGTTCTCCCAAAGATTATACATGAAATCTCCTACAAGTCATCGTCATCTCCAAACATGTGATCTCTGCCGCCACAGTTACTATCATCACTGCAATATTGGTTTCCAGTATCATCTTCATCCTCATCTTCGTCCTCGCTGCATTCAAGTATGTCAACTGGTTCCCTCTTATCTCTTAGAAGGTCTTCTAAATTGGCTTGAATGATAGTGCCTTCTCCACCATGACTAGCTTCATGCATAACCTGATCACCATCACCCAGCAGGACTTCATGCTTGTTGTCAGAACAGGATCATCTTGGTGCACTACAGGCTCTATTTCATTCATGTCATACATATCCCTATGTTTGAACTTCTGCATGACCTACCAATCTTTTCCCAAGGTGGTGTCATGTAGATAAAAAATCTTCCTTGCATGTGTCGTGAGAATGAAAGGGTCATCCATGTACTAGAATGATTTAATGTTGATGGATCTATAATGTCCGTCATCATCAATGCCTGTAGACTTCGTAACCATCTAGATTGTACCAGTCACAGTGCAGAACAACCATCGTCCAATGGCTTTGTACACTAGAGTTATACATCAACTGAATAACTTCTCTAAGGACACCATAAAATTCCACTGATTGGCCTTTATTTGTGATGGTGGTCATGACACCACTGTTCTGTGTACGCAAGGATTTCTCGTGGTCAACGGTGCTATACCTGACTCCATTAATACTAAAAGCTGCATAGACCCAGACTCGGGTATCAGGACCACATGATAGTTCATACAAACCTTCACTAACCTCTGTTGGTTTCTCTCTATGCAGCTCCTCGATCTGTACACAAACATGAAACCACTGTCACCAATAAGTTGTCATATAATTCTACCAATGATCAGCCTAATAGAACTAAAATATGCTAATCATGTACATGAGACTTAAATCACGCTGGAAACTCTGTTGCTAGCCTACTATCACCATCATCACTTGCCCCTTGTTCCTCCAAAATTTGTCTGTATATTATGTAGCACATATAAGCATTATTATAGGTAACATTTCATGCATAATATAGGAAACAACAAATCAGCATATAAACAATCATACTTACTGCACATATGGTCCAACCTTGTCGTAGTTATTAAGCACATACCAAGCTAGCTTATTGATTTTAGCTTTATCCTTGATGTCCTTTACCCTAATCTGGCCAATGGGCTTGACACCATGCATGAAAACAGAGGTCTCACTAGGTGCTGGTCCATCATGTGACATATTGTCATCCTGGTTATATCTTGTTTTAACATTGTCCATGAACCTCTCCCAAAATGCTAACGTCTCACTTTCTAAGTAAGCCTCCGCAATTGATCCTTTAGGCCTGGCCCTATTCCTTAATAAATTCTTCAATGTGCCCAGTAACTCTAAGAAGTGCCTCGTCAGGTAGAAGGATAGCCAAGTGCACCATAACATCAAAAAAGGCCCATGGAAAAATCTTCTCAAGCTTGCATAAGATGAGTGGAATGTTCCATTTTAGATTTTCCATGACTTCTTTCCTCAGAGTTCTACTGCACAGTTGCCTAAAGAAGTTCCCAAGTTCTAAAATAGCTTCATATACATCTTTGGGAACAAAACCTCTTAAGCCTGTAGGTATAATCCTCTTGATAAGGACATGGCAAGTATGCATTTTTAGCTTGCCAACTACCTTGAAACCATCTGCACTTATGGATTTTGCTAGGTTGGCTGCATAACCATTTAGAAACTTGACACCTTTAAGGAACTTGCAAAATTCTGCTCTATGTTTTTCCATCATGACATAGTGAGCTTCTGGGAATTTAAGCGAGGTGCCTTGTTGCACGCCGTGAAATTGAGGCTTTATGTTCATATCATGCAAATCGAGCCTAGTATTCGTTGTGTCCATTGTCTTGCCCTCCACTTTCAGCAATGTCCAAAGAATGTTTTCAAATATGCTCTTCTCAATGTGCATGACATCAAGATTGTGTGGCAGCAACAGGTCCTTCCAATACGGCAGCCCCCACCAAGCAGATTTTTTATTATAAATCACTGGCTCTTCTCCACGCTTTCGTTTCCTTTTTCCACCATGCTTACCTGGGCAGACATCTTTCACCTTCTCGAGTTCATCAAGGACCTCCTATAAGGTAAACTTTTCTGGTGCATCTCGGTCTTCAGTTTTTCCATTAAAATCCAAGCTCTTCCTCCAAGGGTGATCCTAGGAAGGTAACGACGGTGTCCAAGGTAGCCTAGCTTCTTTCTTAGGCTCCTTGACAATGGATTTTTTTCACAACAAATACATGCATAATAACCTTTTGTAGTTTGGCCTAACAAGGTGCTCAATGCTAGAAAATCATGTATGCACCAAAGCACGGCAGTGCGCAGAGTGAAGCCTTTCTTATTATCATGATGTTGTACATGAAAAGTGTTGACACCCTTCCATAGTTCTTTCAGTTCTATAAGAGGCTCCAAGAATACATCAAAATCCTTTCTTGGAGAGGTTGGGCTCGGTATCAGTAGAGACATAAAGCAATTCAATGGGTTCACACATTCCCATGGTCGCAGGTTCAGAGGCATTACAAGAATAGGCCACATACTATATGTCGATCTAAAGTTGCCAAATGGATTGAAACCATCTGTGGTGACGGCAAGCCTCAAGTTCCTTGGATCATCTGCAAAAGTTGGGTGCTTTCTATTAAAGTCCTATCATGCCTCCCCGTCTACTGGATGACTCATTTCACCAGTATTCTTCTCTCACTTAGTCTCGTGCCATTCAGCATTCGCTACTGTTTCTCAAGCAGCAAATTCCTCTACAACCTCGATATTAGAGGAAAATGCCTCAAAACCTTATGAGGAACTCTCCGCTACCATCTGCATCCTCCCATCCAGACTCTTTGCATTTTGGGCACGCTTGCAATTCCTCATGATCACCCTAAAACAACACACAGTTGTTCTTGCGCACATGGATACTTTTATAACCTTATCCCAATTCTCGAATATATTTGCAGGCCTCCTCACATGATTTTGGTACGTTGCTACTAGGGAATGCATCTGACAGCAACGCCAATAGTGCATCAAAATAGTTGTTGCTAACTCGATAGTGGGACTTGATATAGAGCAACCTGACAAGGAAGGAGAATCTTGAGAAGGTAGATCTAGAAGAAATTGATTGCTTCAACTCATCCAACACTCTTTCAAACTTTGGGACTCTTCCAGCCCGCTCTTCAGATGTCAATAGGTTTTGAACTAAATCATCAAAATCTGGTAATATGTTATCGTCACGGTCGTCTAGCTCCTCCTCTGCAATCCAACCATCATGATGAGATCCGTGCACATATGATGGCTCTATAATGTCCATACCTCCTCCCTCTTAGCCATGATGAATCCATGTGGTGTATGTGGGTGACATTCTATTTATAAGTAAGTCATCCTTCACCTCCTATCAAGTTTTAACCACCTGGTTAAGACAATGTGTACACGAGCAAGGGATGTTTTGCTCTGGGTATTTTTGTTTAACCATATCCATGAACCCTTCAACTCCTGTGGTGAACATCGGTGAGAATGGTCTCCCATTAGGAATCCAGGATCTGTCTATCTGTTACAGCAAAAGTATGCAAAGTCCATTAGAGTTTTGACCATTGGGTGGACAATGGCAAAACTACCATAAAAACAAAGCATACAGTGTTCGAGAGCACTAATCTGTGCATTTATTCATATCATACTATGGGATAGTCTGGTTTTCTATTTGTGTGTGACAAAAGCATTGATTTCAATTGAAAATCATACAGAATAGCCTTTCTTTGTGTTCTTTACTTTATCATGTACAGAAAATGGAGTCCTATAATCATAGAAGAAGGTACTCATACCTTTTTTCTACGAATGGGAATGGCTCGGCTGCAAGCCGCCTCTGTCGTGGCACACACCTGATCATGCGGATGCCAATGCCACCATTCTCCACCGGGAGAGCCCCGCCAAGGCACCAAAAGGATGCCTGAGCCACCACAGCAGACAGAGGATCCTTAGCCTCCTCCGCCGCCGCCGCAAGTCTAGCAGGCACAGATTTGTTTCCACTTGTAGGGACATATCCAATTTAGGTCAACCTGTAACACAGCCAATAGGATACTACAGCAACTCCAAAAAGATTTCAGCACAGTCAGGCGTCTAGCGCAATGGTAAAGATGCTCCAGTCTTTGGTCCAGATCTCATGTTTGACTCCCAGGTATCAGACCTTTTTTTGAGAAATTAAAGCCCAACGGCACACATGGTACAAGTGACACGCAAACCGTTGGGTCCCATAGGTTGGATAGAGATGGAGAAAGGTCCCACAGGTACATGTGACACATAAGCCGTCAGGTCCCATAGGTCGGATGCAGAAGGACCGAGCGAAGACTTTTATGATGAATTGCAAGCGTCAAGTGACACACAAGCCAACGGATCCCACAGGTCAGATGGAGATGGGCCGTCGGGTCCCACAGATCGGATGGAGATGGAGAACGGTCCCAAAGGCACATGTGACACATAAGCCATTGGGTCCCATAGGTCAGATGCTGAAGGATCCCATAGGTATACATCGGACAGAGAAAGGACTGAGCAGAGACTTTTATGATGAATTGCAAGCATCACGGATGAGTAACTGTAAGTCCCATAGGTACACATCGGATGGAGAAGGGTCCCATAGGTACACGTCACATGGAGACATGATCGACGGAGACTTTTATGATGAATTGCAAGCATCACAGATGAGTAACTATAGGTCCCATAGGTACATGTCAGATGGAGAAAGTACCATGTGGAGATCTATGATGAAGCCATTCGTTACAGATCGAATATTGTTCATCACAGATGTGTAATTAGTTCAATGATGATGCCCTATTCGTCATAGTTTTAAAGGAGATCGTCATAGATGAGTAGCGCAAGTGATTTGTGACGAAACCCTACGCTCTTCTATGATGTTGTTTGTGACGATGCCTAATTTTGTCATAGAAAGGGAGGGTTGCAGGATCATCACCACCGATCTATGATGAAACAGAAATATTCGTCATAACAAGCGCTCTTCTATGATGGTTTTGGATTCGTCATTAATATTTTCATCATAGAAGTGGATATTTCTAGTAGTGTCTCCTTTTTAAGCCCGAGGATACAGACTCACTTCATGAGGGCTAGTCTTGTTTTTCCATGGTGTTTGCTTAGGATGAGCTAGCGTCTAGGCCATTATTCTTGAAGCCATGTAGGTCGACATGATTGACCTAGGAAGCACTGGCTAGGCTATGACTTGCACTTGTGCTTAGCAAACGACCACTTCCACCTCTTTTGGCCTAAGGATCAGAAATCCTCCACAAGGGCTAAGTCTTTTCCCCTTGGTGTTCTTTTGTTGTTGTTCGATCTTTCTTAGTCTTGTTGCCTTTTTAGTGTATTGGTTGCTTTTTGCCTTGTTTGTTGCTCTGTCATGGTAGTTGCATCGAGGATAACGTTGATCAGACTAGAACCCAATGGAGGAAGGAAATGCAGATGACAATAAGAAGTTGAGGAGAACAACTACGAATACACTGAGGATCTCGGAGATGGCCAGTCAATAGGTGTCACGTCCCACCCAACCTCGTAGAATCCTATTAGACATGCTATAATGTAGTTGCTAGTGATTTACTATTATGCAAATGATTTGTGATAGGTTGAATGGTAGAATTGCTTGTGAGCCATTTACCTTGTCACAACATATACCCTTGCACACCCATTGTTAGGCTAGATGCTCGCTTACTACTTACTTGTTACTGCTTCTACTATGCATTATGTCTGTGATGTGATGCTTGGTGGAGGATTGTTTGTGAGTGGTTAAGGCACATGGTGTCGATAATGTGGTAATAACCGGGGAGATCTTGGCATGCGTCTTGGGTGTGTAGTGAGGGTTGAGTCGATCAGGCAGGATCTTACGATGAGTCATTGGATGAGTCTCACCGGGGATGCGACCTAGGCATCCCCTACGAGAGGTACCTATGGCGGGTGCATGTGAGATGGGAAGATTCTAGGGTGGAGTGTCTTTGTGGGATGAAGCCCTAGGATGGACGTGCCATCGAGGCACGAGGTGTTGGTTATCCCCTTTGAGAAGATATCCTGTCTGGTCCCCCTAAGGACTAGTATGTCGAGAGAACCGGATCATAGGACCCTATGTACACACCACTCGCTCCTAAATGGGTGGGGGTGGTTACTGACCAACTAGGATGGTGCCATTACTGCTAGGTTGGAAGTGGATAGTGTAGGGAGGTATGGGTGTATGACCCACACCCTCCTAAGATAGCATAGTGACCTCTGGGGGCCTGGTACTATGTCTCACAGTCTCAGCATGCCGGTGGACCCCGGGGTGGCCCAAGGCTGAGTGGTAGGGTGGCACCATACTGGTTGGGAGGCAGTTGGTATCAGCCTAGGCGGGGCGCACTACCGATGATGGTGATCTTATGGTTCCAGGTGTACATGCTCTGTAGAGTTGATCGATCTATACGTATAGCCACATCTGTGGATATGGACATTCCTATGACCTATGCTTCCCTTGATTAGTGAGAGGTGTCCTTTCTTCTTCTCCCCCAGGGTTTGTTAGACTTCGGTTGTTAGCCGATAAGGCAAGGTACGAGAGGGAGTCATTATTGCTGCCTAGAGAGTGAGGGTGTGGTGAGATGTGTGTGATGGGATGGGTGAACATGTGGATGAGATGGGTTAAAACTTGATAAACTATTATAAAATATGGATAAACTTGCATAGGAAATCTACAGCCATAAATAGGCCTTTTGCTCTACCCTTGCATTCCACTTAACACAAAGCATACACAAAGCATAGGGTGGGAGCCAGTGGCTAGTACAAATCATACTGAAAGATATTTGGTAGGTTTGGATGTCATCTACAATGACAACCATGGATATTATAAGGATTAGATGGTCTCTTTCCTGCACTCAAGTTTGGTTGGGGAGATGAAGATGAAGCTAAGCCCGCTGATGTTCTACACCTACTCTGATGATTGCTCGTGAAGGAGGTGCCTTCACCCGTTGTTGACGGTTGTTAACATCAATAATACACCATCAACATAACTTGTATAAATGCATAAAAATGATCACCAATATAGGTTTAGAGGTTTAAACTGACAAATTCCACGAGTTTTGTTGAATCTATATTTTCAACAGGGTTTATCCAAAAAACCATCAAGGTGGACCTATTCATCAAAGTAAATCACATTTTTTCGCGACGGTACCTACTTGGGAAGAATCTAGAAGACTCTCCACCGAAGATCAGTCCAAGACACTGACAGAGGGGCTGACCGGCCCCATCCCTAGGATGGCTGGCCTATGGGCCCCATGTGTCAGCCTCTCCTTCGAATGTCGGTTCTCCACCACCATAAAGATCGCATATACGTCGTGTATTCAAGTCGGTTTGATCCGAGGGTCTAGAATTGATGCTACCCCCTATAAATATGGCCCTATACCCCACTCCTTGGAGTCATCCTAAAACCCTAATTCATATCCTCATCCCAGGATCAGGTCATCAAGAGAAGATTAGTCCTCTATAGGATCTAGTCTTGTAAATAAAAATATTGAGTTAGAGAGTGAGGGAAGAGTTTGGAGGAAGTATCGGCCTATCGGTGCTACCTCTATGGCTTGTACTTTGGCAGATCTAGGCTTCTCCAAGTATACATCTAAGATACTTTTGGTAACTGATTTCTGTTTAAAGTAAGTTTTGTGCTCTTTCGTTCATGTGTTCACAGTTCTTTTAAGTGTTCTAGTCCTTGTTACATCTCTGGATTAGAGTAGTAATCTTTAGCATAAGCATGGTGCTTAGGCTATCGGCTACCTATGTTTGCTCCCTGTTTCTTAGTTGTGTGGAAGCAGCGGGAGGAGATAGCCTTGTCTATCCTTTGTAGTCCACACCGAATTGAGCAGGTTCTTAAATTAGTAGGACCGTAGTCGCATCGGTAGAGTTATCTATTAGCAATGCTTTACCGTCTAAGCGGCGTCTCGAACTGAACACTAGAATCATAAGCCTTGCTTGCATAGGGTCATAACCACAGGAATCCTCTCTACGCATACCTTAAACCTTGATTGCTATCCTTGGACGAACTAGTGTTTAGACGACATACACATGTTTCCCTATGGATACTATACTCGATAATACTCTAGGTGAAAACTACTTCGATATCCATGCACTCATGGATTTTGTCTCTATGTGCCACCACAGGTGTCATCAAGTTTTCTAGCACCATTGTCGGGGAAACATTTGTTGTGATTTTGTCGAACCAGGTTTGTCCTTGTATAATTTATTTTATTTATCTTTAAGCATGGAAAACATCACACCTATCAATCAATTTGTTGCTCCCACGGGCGCACAACTAGAGCCACTAGAATCTTCGAAACCTATCCTTACATCTGGCTATGAGTTGCATGCGTCTTTAATAAATTTGGTCCAGGAACAATCGTTCTCAAGAGAAGGTGATGAAAACCCATATACCCACCTACGAGAGTTTGAGCAAACTTGTGCATGCTTGCATATCGTGGGCATGTCCCAAGAAACGTTAAAGTGGAAGCTATTTCTGTTCTCTTTGATGGGAACAGCTAAACACTAGTATACTCAAACCATAGGGAGTGTACAAGGAGATTGGGAAGCCTTATGCTCTAGCTTTTGCTTATCTTTCTTTCCCATATCTGGAGTGGTTAGCCTTCAAATAGAGGTTCTATCTTTTAAACAGAAAGAAAAAGAATGTAGCAGAACCGTCGAATTTATAAGAGCACAAGTACAATGGCAGCCCGCAAGCGGTCACACTATCATGCTTGAGCCCATATAAACCCGATAGTCCGTCGAGTACCATGAAGGGTCTCAATTAACCATCAACATACAACCAAGATCGTACATGATTCAACATACAAGTCACACGTTACATAAAGTTCACAAATATAGTCCCATACATTAGAGTACGATTAAAAGTTATTACAAACCAAGTTCAGGTAAAATAGTAGAGGAAGCAAATAGAGTTTGAAACCAACGTCTCCATCATTGTTCAAATACGGTGCCAGCTCATGATCATAATTCCACAAAAGCATAAGAGAGGGATTAACGAGAAATGCCTTGCCTAGGGCCCTACTCTTTGTCCATGGCGGGACAGAAGCAGTTCTTACAGTAGGCCATGATACATCGTATTATCTGCAACAATGGGAAATAAACCCTGAGTACAAGATGGTACTCAGATAGACTTACCCATCATAAACCAAAAACAAAGTGACTCTAAGGATCATGCAAGGCTTTATAAGTGGAGCTAGCTTGACAACATTTTACATAAAAAGCGACTAATTTAGTTGTACATTCATAATTCGGTCATCAAGTTAATTATAGCTATTCATCTCTAGATTAGCAAGTAACCTATGACAAACATGTGGTATATCATTTAGTAGTATACAATAGTAACCATAGCTAGTGTAGTAGTTCCATGTTCATCATAACTATCATTCTATAATACAGTTACTACGATGTTGGGGCTAGCCAAGTTTCTCACTGCCCGAAGAGATTGCGATTCGAATCGATTTCAACCAGCTAGGAATTTATTCCTAACATAAACCCAGGCAGACTAAATCAACGATCACCTTAGGTCACCTTTGGTATAACTCAAGTAAACATTTTGTGGGTTCGACCAGCGCCGCACAATCAAGGACAACCAACTGCCAGGATGACCAGGACTACCCTACCCTTGGGCTCACGTCTAGCTCCCCACACATCCTTACTACCATCTAGAGTGCGCACTCTAATAAAACGGGGCCTAGCCTGAGTTGAGCTACTCGGCTTCGTGATCGGAACAAGTTATCCGGCCAGCTAAGTGAGAGGCATGCGTTCAATCTTGATAAAAGTGCCAACAATGGTACGGTTCTTAATCGGCACAGATGGAATCACATGGGTCAACCTATACATAGTCTCCACCTGGCCTCTAGTTACATTACCCCATGGTTCTATTCCACGATAGCAAATATAGCCAACCGTGCTTCGGTATCCACCTATATCTCGCAGGTGACAGGAAATCACCTGACTTCTACCGATCTAAGCATGGCTAAGCATATATTCAATCCTGGACCTACACAGGGTTAAAAGTATATTTATATGGACAAGGTAGTTCTATGCACCAAGTGTTTCCAATTCAACTCTTATAACCTAATGCATCAAACATAAAGGACTCAAGTGATATTTTGTAAAACATGGGAGGCTTAAAATGCTCTGGGTCTTGCCTTTGATAAAAGAAGTTGGCTAGTGGTCTGGACACTCGGTTAAGTCTTCAAGAGTTTGCTCCTCTACTTCTGGAGCTATGGCCTAAGGTGCCTCCTATTGTTCCTCTGGCTCGTCTTCGAACTCCAACAAAGTTATCCCTTCAGACGATCCTATATGCATGAGCACGGAATAAGATATCATGGATGCATATAGAATGACATGTATAATGTGATATAATGTGATGATTGCATCCTCATAAGTGTTCTTAGCAGCATTGCTTTAAGGTGATAACAAGTTACATTTTCTTGTACTAAGTAGGTGCATATCTCTTCTTTAGTAACTTAAACAAACACTTATGTAAATCATTTTCTAGACTACAAGACAACAGCCACTTGTTTTGATCATAACTGGAGTTATATAGAACAAAATAATATGGTTGTGGACTTTCTGGAAAGCTTATGAAATTTCCTACAACATTATTTTAATCATCTTAATGTGATTCAGTAGTTATCTAGGTCAAAAAATCAATCTTTCAGATCTATCTAGAGAGCAAGCATTTCTGACAGCAGACTTCTAATAGCCAAAATTCTTAAACCATAAGACCTATGACTATAAAAATGTAACACAAGGTAGATAAGTAAGTTATCTACAACTTTGTTATTAACAAGTTTTACAGAAAAGACCATTATCATCATGAAATTATCATCACAACGGAAACTATACATGCAGCCATCTAGTTGAATTATAAAGCAATAATTAACTAGTTGCATACAACTAATTACTTCTAAGCCTAACTAATAACATCAACAGATCATATGCATCACAAGAACCATAAAAACATCATGGTTAAACATAACTAATTTATTTATATTCATTTATTAATTTCCTTAGATAATAAGGGGATTTATGGAGTAAATATTTCTATTGCTCAATAAATTACCAGAAAATTACAGTAGCCTACAAATGACCCTAATAGTCTACTGTAAAAATTTCATGCCATTTGGATAAGTATATCTACCTCTACAAAAATGACAAGTTCCATATGCTTATTTTAGCAAAAATAGTTTAGCATAGTGAAAAGTGTCAAGCAACAGATTTAATATTTTTTTACTTTTCTCCTAGCATGAGAATACTATGTAAAAATTTGTATGATCATATGTTGTGTATTTTTACCCCATTTCATTTCACTAGAAACTAGCAATTAATTAGGATTAAATATGAAGACCATATTTCAAGTATGCCTACTATAGGTTTAGTATTTTTCCTAGATAGAGCATGTCAACATAAGACCAACAAAATTAGAATCACAATTTTATCACCTTTCTAGCTCAAGTTATGCAATTTACAAGATAGAAACTATTTTAAAAGCACTTATCTTGCTCAATTTAATTCTCCTAGAAAAATACCTTAAACAGTAGATTTCATATTTTTATCAGATAGTATGCTTCAATATGAATCCAACAAAATTTGGTTCACCCCATTTGGATACTCCTAGCTCAAGATATAATTTTACAAGTTAGCAACAAAATCTATGAAAAATAAACAAAGAAAATCAAATTTCCACTTCGGACACTATAGCTAGGTATACTCGGTCTATACACCCACTGTGACTGACATGTGGGTCCTGCAGTCAACCTGGCCCAACACGTTAGCAAGACAGAGTAGAGCACCGGCTTGACCGACAAAAGGCTCACCGACGGCGAGGTCACCGGCGGTAGCGTCACCCCCGACGTGTTCACCAACTCAATCCGCATCGACCGGTACCCTAGGCTAGCTTAGAGACTTGCCGGAGCTAGCTCAATGGCGGCCATGGTGGCTCAGCAGCAACACGTGGTGGTGCTCCGTCTGTCTCTAGCTATGAGAAGCTCGGGTGAGCACGGCTACGGTTCAAGGGTGACCTAGTGGAGTTCTAGGGTTCGGATTGGGGTCCGGGGTGGCGCTGGTGAGGCATGGCCACGTGCATAGTGGCATGACAGTGCGAGCATGGCAGTGGCACGGTGATGTTCTAGCGGGAAAGGTGACGCAAGCATGCATCCGTCTTCCCCACGAGCTTTGTTGTCCTAAGGCTAAACCCTAACGCCTAACTGCGAGAGAGAACGGCGACCGAACAGGCGCGGCCATGGTGACATGCATGGCAGTGGCGCTCTCGGCTCACGGTGGTGCGGCTCATGTTCTAGCACCAACGACACGGTAGCAGCTCAACGAGCTATGGCTATAGCTTCTAGGACCTATGACGAAGATGAATCAAGAGAGAGAGATTGGAGGAACGGTGGATAGAGCTGGCCATGGTAGCTTGGAGCTCGACGGCACTCCGTGGCCATGGCAGCGATGGCAACGGCCCATAGGCCTTTACCTTGGCTCAAACTAAGGCAATGGCAGCTCAGCTAGGTGGAGGAGGTGGTGGTAGAGCTGTGGGCGAGACATGGTGGATGGTGGTGCGATGGTGGTGGCGAGCGAGCATGGCGGAGCTCAGCGGCAATGGCAACGGTGCTCGGTTTTGCTCTGACGTGGCGAGAGCAGGAGCGAGAGCGAGGCAGAGAGAGTGAGTGCGAGTGAGAGAGAGCAGTGGCGTCACGTAGTTTTGCTGCTCGCCCTAGCCTTACGCATGGGCCCAACGCTGGTGGACGGCCTCCACCCGGTGGCCATGGCCTGACACCGGTAGGCCACGACACGCACGGGTGGCGCCGGTTCAGACACCACTGAACCCGACTAACGAAGCAAGTTCAAGCAACCAGTCCTCCTAATTCATGGGGATTTAGCAAAAACTTCCTTAATAAAAATTATAGACATACATGAGTACTACAAGATTACTTAAAGGAGTTTTGTCTAATTCACAATGGTTTTCAAACTACAAGGCTCCAAAGTGGGCTACATTGAAACTAAAAATAGCTTCAAGACAGTGAAATTTCATGTTTTGAAAACCGCATTTTGTTGATACTTGTGAGCTCTATTTGACCATGTTAGACACTGAATTAGCTCATGACCCTTAAATAAAGTTTGTTACCCATGATTTGAACTACAACTTTTATTTAGGTCACATAGCCATGCAAACACTCTCAGCTACTGTTCAACTTTGGTTGAACTAGCATCATGTAGAAGGCATTTCAAAGTAAACCAACAATTAGAAGCAAAATTGGCCCATGTCATGAATACAAACATTGCTCCAATTATCATTCTAGGTGTGTCTAAGGTATTTTGGTGACCTCACAACCATCTCATACATTGGTCATACATGATTACAAGCATAATTAAGTATATGAGCAACATCACATGTGATAAAGAGAAGGAAATGAAATGAAACTTCATATGCTCATGCTCATGAATGCTTGTGCTCATGAAATGCAAATGCCAAATGCAATGCTTAACACTAGGGTGTTACAAAGAATCTCTTGGTGCGGCGTGGGCACATTTTAATGACCTAGTCAATTCTGGCCCTGACCTTGCCATTCAAGACCCTATGATTTTACAACACTTTTACATGGGTCTTAGTGGGGAGACCACATAGCTTCTTGATACAACTTCTGGAGGTGCCTTCTTACACTGCTCTGCTAGTGAAGGAGAAACATCCTTAGAAAAATCCTAGATAACACCCCTACACCAGCGTGCGTGGCAATGGCCCACAAGACGAAGTTGAGAAAACTCTTGAGGAAGAACCTGTGATAGTTGAGCCCAAACCTTTAACTACTCCACTTGAAGCCTCAACTATCCTCCAAGTTCCTGAACCACTGAAGGAGGAAGAAATTCCGCCTTTGGAAAATATGTTTGAATTCGAGGAAGATCTTTTCTCCGACATTGGAAACACCTCGAATTATTATGCAATAAGAAAATCTTTGGCACCATCAGCACCTAACCAGCATCTTCCTGACCCAACCGAAGAGAAGTTCCTTAAAAAGACTATGAAGGAGTTGACGATGATCGTAAGCGATGAGTGGTTGAGAGAATCCAAGCTTTCTCCTAACGTTATTCGTTTAGATTCTCCCTCTACCTCCATTCGTTGTTAGATTCGTAAAACCCCCTTCAATGCTTTTTATAATCTGATTGTAGGAGTAAATATTATGTCTAAATCTTTTGCACATACCCTTCCTTAAAATATGCACTTAACTCCAACAACCAAACTCTTAAAAAATCTCTCAGGGCAAATCCTTCCTAGCGAAGGAATTTTTCACCTTATCCCTATCAAAGTAGACGAAACCAAGGTGTATCTTAGTTTGTATATCTTCGATATTTGGGAGTTCGACCTTCTGATAGGGCATCCAATAGAGAGACTTCTCCATGAAGGAAGAAAGGGGAGTATAAATGTAAGAATCGGGAAAAGCCTAAATCTTTCTATTCCCATCACTCGCTTGTTACATGTTAAGACAGAGTTGAGTCCCAAGGAAGATCCAATGGTGGAGATTATGGTAGCATCTCTCCTAGAAGCTTCCGACAAACATATCAAAGAAGACACCTAGGATTTCATCCAAGATGAAGAAAAATCACGAGATCCTTTCCCTCTAGATGAAACTCAAGAGTCGCCAAAACCCCCATTGTGCTCAAACCCCTTCCTTTAGGTTTGAAATACGCTTTTCTAAACAATGATAGGGAGTCGCCTGTGATTATTAGCAATAAACTTCTCTGAAGATGAGACCCTCTGGCTCCTGACCATTTTAGAAAAAGCATCGCTCTACTTTTGGCTACTCGCTCGAAGACCTCAAGGGGATTAGTCCTGCTCTTTGCACCCATTGCATTTTCATAGACCCAACATGTCCACCTTCTAGGGAGCCCCAACGTAGGATAAACAATGCGATGAGAGAAGTTGTTAAGAAAGAGGTTTTGAAACTTTTACATGCCAGAATAATCTATCCCATGCCATATAGTGAGTGGGTAAGCCCGGTACAAGTTGTACCAAAGAAAGGGGGCATGACAGTGGTAAAAATGAAAAAGATTAATTAATCCCACAACGAACAGTCACAGGATGGCAAATGTGCATTGATTTCCCAAAACTTAACAAGGCAACAAAGAAAGATCACTTCCCATTACCCTTCATCGATGAGATGTTGGAACGGCTTGCAAAGCATTATTTCTTCTATTTTCTTGATGGGTATTCTGGCTATCACCAAATTCTGATCCATCCTGATGACCAAAGCAAAACTACTTTTACTTGTACCTATGGAACACATGCTTATCGTAGGATGTTTTTTGGATTGTGCAATGCTCTAGCTTTGTTCCAAAGGTGCATAATGTCTATTTTTCTGATATAATAGAAGAAATCATGGAAGTTTTTATGGATGATTTTTTTTGTTTATGGAAAAACTTGTGATGATTGCTTAGGAAATTTAGACAAAGTTTTGCAAAGATGTGAGGAAAAAAGCAATTGGTCTTAAATTGGGAAAAATGTCATTTCAAGGTTAGAGAAGGCATAGTGTCTGGATACTTGGTGTCTGAACATGGGATAGAGGTAGACCAAGCTAAGATAGAAGTAATAGAACAACAACCTCCTCCCACAAATGTCAAAGGGGTACGAAGTTTCCTTGGTCATGCGGGGTTCTATCGCAGTTTTATAAAAGATTTTTCTCATATTGCTAGACCCCTTACAAGTTTGTTAGCCAAGGATGCTCCCTTTGAGTTGGATGATGAGTGTTTAAGTGCTTTTCAAATCCTTAAGAAAGCACTCATATCTGCACCAATCATTCAAACTCTTGATTGGTAGCTGCCTTTTGAAATTATGTGTGATGCTAGTGATTATATTATGGGGGTAGTATTAGCTCAAATGAAAGATAGAAAGCATCATGCAATTTTTTATGCTAGTAAAACTCTATCAGGACCTCAACTTAATTATGCAACAACTGAAAAAGAACTCCTGGCTGTTATTTTTGCTACTGACAAGTTTAGATCTTACTTAGTAGGAGCAAAGGTTATTGTTTATACTGATCATGCTCCTCTTCAATATCTCCTTACTAAGAAAGATGCTAAGCCTCGGCTTATAAGATGGATCCTTCTGCTTCAAGAATTTGATTTAGAAATTAACGATAAGAAAGGAATAGAAAATTCTGTAGCCGATCACTTGTCAAGAATGCAGTTTGAGAATCCACAGGAGTTGTCCATCAATGATTTTCTACAAGACAACATGCTCCTAAAAGTTCAAGGATCTAACCCCTGGTATGCGAATATTATTAATTTTATGGTTGCAGGTTATGTACCGCCAGGAGAGAATAAGAGGAAGCTCATCCATGAAAGTTGCCTCCACCTATGGGATGAATTGTACCTCTTTTGAGTCTGCTCCGATGGACTACTCAGGAGGTGTGTTCTGGCTGAGGAAGCAACCAAGATCATCGAGAGATGCCACTCATCACCGTATGGAGGACATTATGGGGTATTCTGCACTCATGCTAAGATCTGGCAAAGTGGAATCTTCTGGCCAACCATGTACGATGACACCAAAGACTTCATATAGAGGTGTACTCCATGTCAAAAACACGGGAGTATCAATGTAAGAGACGCCATCCACTCACCACCAACCTCTAGTTAGAACTCTTTGATGTCTAGGGAATTGACTATATGGGACCATTTCCAAAATCCCAGCAGTGCAAATACATCCTGGTGGCAGTCGACTATGTTTTAAAGTGGGTTGAAGCTTTACCATGTCGAGCTATAGATTCCAATAACGCCAAGAGGATGATTTCAAAGACCACCTTTCCACGCTTCGGAGTTCCACGCATGGTAATTAGTGATGGAGGTCCTCATTTCATTGATAGGAAGTTCAGACGCTTCTTGTCGGGTCATGGGGTCCACCATAACATTGTGACACCATATCATCCCCAAACTAGTGGTCAAGCAGAAACGTCAAACAAGCAAATCAAGAACATTCTATAAAAGACTGACAATGAGATGGGGGACCGCATGGAAAGATAAGTTATCCGGAGCACTATGGGCTTACACAACAGCTTACAAAACACCTCTTGGAATGTCACCATACCAACTTGTCTATGGGAAGACGTGCCACTTACCTGTTGAGTTGGAATTCAAAGCACATTGGGTCATAAAAAGGAGGAACATGGACTTTGAAGCAGCCGGAAAGAAAAGAAAAATGCAACTCTCTGAGCTAGAGGAATGGTGAGAAAAGGCATATCATAATGCAAAACTCTACAAGGAGAGGACAAAAAGATGGCATGACAAAAGATTGAAAAAGAAGGAATTCAAACCAGGTGACAAGGTATTGCTTTTCAACTCTAGAGTGAAGTTGTTTGGACATGAGAAACTATGAAGCAAATGGGAAGGACCTTACAAGGTAATTAGCACATCGTCTCATGGAGCAATCACACAGCAAAATGATGAAGGTATGCTTTTCAAGGTAAATGGTCAACGTTTAAAAGTTTTCCATGACACACAATTGCCAGAAGAAGAATTGGATATAATTAACTTTATAGAATTTAAATAACATTTGCAATTCAAGCTCTTCTTCTTTACTCTATGAAAAAACCTTAAAACATGTTTACCTGCTAAAGTATATTGCTAGGATTTCTCTAGTCTTTTGTTGGTGCTTGTATCCACATGTTGTTTATGCAAGGTAACAGAATTCAAGTGAGGGGGAGGCAAACCTCCCAAGCAAAGCACGGCATCGACAAACGATGGAAGAACAACAAGAAAGGTAGGCTGACCTATTTTGGGTCTGCTAGCCTTGTACTTCATTCTTGGCTAGGTTTACCATCAACTATCTTGGGGGAGAGGCACCCCCGTATATCCAGCTAAGTATTTTTTTCCTTTGTTTTATTTAGTTTTCTTTATAAAAATGAAAATAAAATAAAAAGGTGTGTGTAGTTTGCTTTAATTTCTTTTAAGAGCTAAATAAATAAAATGGACTCTGAAGACAATCCCTTACAATGGAAATGATGAATAGTAGCTCTATTGTAATTCCTTTCAAGTACCTAGTATTCAGCCTTGAATTCTCCTGAGTTTTGGATAAAATTATTTTGATATAAGGATTTACTCTAAACATGAAACTCGTGGGTAGCATATGCTTGATCTAAGTCTAGGTAATTGACGGATATGATATGAGAAAGTCTAAGCTGTTGTTTATCTTGTTCCTAGTGACACTAAAGTTCTGGAGATTTCTTTTGAAAAACATAAAAATGCTACATGATGAGTTCTTGTATGACAAAGCTTGAATTCCCACTAGAGCCATACATGTTATTTAGGCTAGGAAAACTTTCACATATATGCTACATATTTTTGCATTGAGTTTTGTCAAGCTTTGTTGACCCTTATGAGAGATTTGTCATGCTCTTAAAATTAAGATCACGTACACACCACCCAAATATGCACTACTCCTACACTTGGAGTAGGTGCAAAAACATGCCTTCCATCTAGATCCACCAAAAATGTTTTGCTCCTACACTGAGAGAAAATAAAAACATGCTTGTTAGGTTTTCCATCCACTAAATCAATGCTCTAAGTTCTTGTTGTTATCTCTCAAAAGCGTTGTTGCAGAAAAGAGACATGGGGCTATGCAAAAGTTATTAATAAAAAAAGAAGAGAAAAAAGAAAAAAAAAGAGTTGAGAAAAAATGGACAAGTGTCCAAGATATTGAAAACAATGGGTACTCAGATGCCCGCCTGAAAAAAATGAAAAAAGAAAGAGATGAATAAGATAGCCCCTGTTCTCTCACAAAAAAATTTCTAAGTTTCAAGAGAGAGATATGTTTTGAAGGAGCAAAGTAGAATTAGGTTAGCCACCACATATATCCACCATACATCCACACAAATACACATCTTGATTTGATTGTATGACTCATTTCTCTTTGGATCCGAGGTTTGACTTTACAATATATGCATTGCAAGTATGCTCTAGCTTTCTCCCCACCTATGAGCTCCACATAAGCCTTAGTTGTAGGAAACAAAAAGGCATAACATCTTTATTGCCTTAGTGAAGATCCACAAATACCACATATATTGAGAGACTTGAGAGTCTCACACAATGGAATCTCTGAGTTTTATTTTGAAAACTTATAAAAACTCTAGAACAATGGTTGAACAAAGAACTTGAGAAATAGTGCTTGACTTGATCGTTCTATCTTTCAATTGCTCAAGACCCAAGTGAAGGCTAAGAAGCCCCATGGTTGAAGGTAATATGAGTAAGTTTGAAAGTCGGATCAGTTTATTATAATCCAGAGGAGAATTTTTGATTGAACACCTGTGTATTTTTGAGGCGTGAAAACATTGTACCAACTCCTGATCCATTACTGAGTTTGGCTTTGCTCAAGGACAAGCAAAGGTTAAGTGGGGGGAGCTTGTTGACGGTCGTTAACATCAATCATACACCATCAATATAACTTGTATAAATGCATAAAAATGATCACCAATATAGGTTTAGGGGTTTAAATAGACAAATTCCACGAGTTTTGGTGAATCTATGTTTTCAGCAGGGTTTATCCAGAAAACTATCAAGGTGGACCTATTCGTCAAAGTAAATCACATTTTTTTTGCTATGGTACCTATTTGGGAAGAGTCGAGAAGATAATAGATGACTCTCCACCGAAGATCAGGCCAAGACGCTGAGAGGGGGGCTGGCCGGCTGCACCCCTAGGCTAGCTGGCCTATGGGCCCCATGTGTCAGCCTCCCCTTCGAATGTCGGTTCTTGTGGGGGTATGGCCCCCGGTATTCTCAAGACAAGACATGGGCCGCACCATCAGAGGTGGCTCGGCCCACAAGATTAAGGCGTGCACGGCGCTGCTCGGCGTGCACCGCAAGACATTGTATAGTACCAAATAGGATACTTACCTTGTAATCTTGCTCCTCCAGACTATATAAGGAGACGCAGGGGTCCCCTAGCGGATAAGATACATACATCTACACAACGATCTATCTACTACAAATCAATATAATACACCAAAGACATAGGACATAGGGTATTATGTCGATCAGATGGCCCAAACCTGTCTAAATCGCTGTCTCTACGCCTTGTGTCACCATCCGGTTCCTGATTACACGCACCCCCACCGACAAATCTACCATCGCGGGATACCCCTCGGTGGACTGCCGACGATATTCTATCGACAGTTGGCGCGCCAGGTAGGGGTGTGTGTTTGATCCATGGCGAGCCAGATGGACCTCAAATCAACAGCGCATTCTCGTCTTCAATCTCGTGGAGATCCATGCCGGTCCATGACGACGATTCATCGCTGCTACACCAGCCCCTGTGACAATAGATCTGATCTCGAAACCACCTCCTTGGTCGCCTTCACCAACAACTCACCGCTCGCCAGGTGCTCGCCGTCAACGTCGACCAGATAACGCCATACGTCGCCGACTAGATGCTCCGTCCAAAGCTAAGTCACGCTTTAATATTTTCCTAAATATTCTCCAATCTCCGTGTGTCGCCATAATGTTTCTCTGAACTGTTTTCTCCATATTTGCTCTCCAAACGATTTTCCAAACCCTCGAACAGTCACGTTGATGCTCGGATGCCTCCAGAGACGGCCCTGTCTCTGGCTCCTACCTACACATGCTACGGGCTCCACGCTCTGCGTTATGGGTGGTCGGCAGCGGCTCCTTGGTCACGCCTGTTCCTCCTACACGTGCACGAGCTCCGCGCTCTGCGTTATGGTTAACAGGCTAGATAGGGCTAGAGACTTAGCTACACACTAACTGTTTGGGTGATTTATATTAAACATAAATATATTTTCACGCTAACTGATCGCCGAACTGCATATGTTGTTTCATCACCATTGCTGATTCTTCTCCAGAGTTTATTTATTTTTACATCATGTACTACCCGTTCTACATATTTGTATTGTAGGATCATCGTCCAGGTGATCGGACCACCTGATGCTCGGGCTTCTCCACCGATCAACTGGTCGGACCGCTTGGTTCATGGACTCTGTCGCTGACCAGTTGATCAGACTATTCGCCAGTCGCTTCTACTCAATGTTCACTTCGCCGCCGACTAGTCGACCAGACTGTTCATCGCTCGTGCTTCATCGCCAGCTACGTCGATTACTCCTCGGCCCTCGAATTCTTCATGCTCGAGGACTAAGTGGGCACACTTCACCGCACGGACGTCGTCAGCTACGTCGGTGCTCGGACCTCGCCACCTACGCCGGGGACTCCTCGGTGCTCAGACCTCGCCGCCTACGCCGAGTACTCCTCGGTGCTCGGACATCGCTGCCTATGCCGGGGACTCCTCGGTGCTCGGACCTCACCACCTACGCCGAGGACTCCTCGCTCCTCGGTGCTCGGACATCGCCGCCAACGCCGGGGACTCCTCGGTGCTCGGACATCGCCGCCTACGCCGGGGACTCCTCGGTGCTCGGACATCGCCGCCTACGTCGGGGACTCCTCGGTGCTCGGACGTCACCACCTACGCCGGGGACTCCTCGGTGCTCGGTCATCACCAGCGACGCCGGGGACTCCTCGGTCCTCGGTGCTCTGTCATCGCCAGCGACGTCGGAGACTCCTCGGTGCTCCCTTGCTGCTCAGATCTTGCTATGTCTCGTCAGTGTGCTATCAAGTTGCTCCATGCTGTTCGAACCAGGGTGCTCATCTTGGGCAGCACGTCTGGGGTCTTTATACACGCATGTCAGACGACGTCGGCAAGCTTTCAGACTTCTTTTTCTTTGACCCTGCTACAAGATTCATTCTTCATCTTCCAGCAGGTTCAGGGACTAAGTGGGCACACTTCACCTTGCGGTGAATGTGCTTGTTCTTATCTTGAGGCTACGCCTGAGGATGGCTGCCTGCTCAGCTGGTCTTCTACTTTCTGACCCTGGCACCACGCGACTACGTCACCTACTGTCAGGCTCGGGGACTAGCTGTGGGGGTATGGCCCCCGGTATCCTCAAGACAAGACATGGGCCACACCATCAGAGGTGGCCCAGCCCACAAGATCAAGGCGTGCACGGTGCTACTCGGCGTGCACCGCAAGACATTATATAGTACCAAATAGGATACTTACCTTGTAACCCTACTCCTCTAGACTATATAAGGAGAGGCAGGGGTCCCCTAGCGGATAAGATACATACATCTACATAATGATCTATCTACTACAGATCAATACAATACACCAAAGACACAGGACGTAGGGTATTACGTCAATCAGACGGCCCAAACCTGTCTAAATCGCTGTCTCTGTGCCTTGTGTCACCATCCGGTTCCTGATTACGTGCACCCCCACCGACAAATCTACCATCACGGGATACCCCTCGATGGACTGCCGATGATATTCTGTCGACAGTTCTCCACCGCCTTAAAGATCGTATCTACGCCGTTTATTCAAGTTGGTTTGATCCGAGGGTCCAGAATTGACGCTACCCCTATATATACGGCCCTATACCCCCCTCCCTGGAGCCATCCTAAAACCCTAATTCATATCCTCATCTTAGGATCAGGGCATCAAGAGAAGATTAGTCCTCTATAGGATCTAGTCTTGTAATAAATAAAAATATTGAGTTAGAGAGTGAGGGAAGAGTTTGGAGGAAGTACCGGCCTGTCGGTGCTACCTCTATAGCTTATACTTTGGCAGATCTAGGCTTCTCCAAGTCTACATCTAAGATACTTCTAGTACCTAATTTCTGTTTAAAGTAAGTTTTGTGCTCTATTGTTCACGGGTTCACAGTTCTTTTGAGTGCTCTAGTCCTTGTTATATCTCTGGATTGGAGTAGTAATCTTTAGCATAAGCGTGGTGCTTAGGCTATCGGCTACTTGTGTTTGCTCCCTGTTTCTTGGTTGTGTGGTAGCAGCGGGAGGTGACAGCCCCATCTATCCTTTGTAGTCCACACCGAATTGAGCAGGTTCTTAAATTAGTAGGACCGTAGTCGAGTCGGTAGAGTTATCTATTATCGGTGCTTTACCGTCTAAGCGACGTCATAAAGTGAACACTAGAATCATAAGCCTTGCTTGCATATTGTCATAACCATAGGAATCCTCTCTACGCATACCTTAAACCTTGATTGCTATCCTTGGACGAACTAGTGTTTAGATGACATACATACGTTTCCCTATGGATACGATACTCGATAATACTCCGGGTGAAAACTACTTCGATACTCGTGCGCTTACGGATTTTGTCTCTGTGTGCCTCCACAGGTGTCAACACCCGCTGACGCTCTATGTCTACCCTGATGATAGTCCATGAAGGAGGAGCCTTCACCCGTCGACGCGCTACGTCTACGCTGATGAAGCCCTGGGTGCGTTTTTGCTAGAATAATGTTATACTTAGGAGTGTTACCAAGTGATGTAATGCTGTAATGCCTTGTAAACTTGTACTTCCGCTATGTATGAACTGTGGTATCAACTGTTATTTGATAATGTGATGGCTTGATCTCCTGGACTATCATATTATAATTCGTATCTGCGGATTTTCCCTTCGTGGAAAATCGAGATCGTTTCACATTGGAAATAATGAAATTTACCTTTCATGACTCAAAAATTGAATCGTTTGTGTATGTGTATTCTCAGGCCTAATCATTGGCCTAGGACTTGGGAGTGGTGCAACGGTTCTCGTTCTAGCCATAAGCACCACATGATTGATATGTAAAGCCAAGGTAGAAAGAAAGAAGAGGCTGAGGCAAAGATTTTTCAAGCAAAATCATGGGCAGTTGTTACAACAATTGGTATGTCAAAGAGCAGATATAGGAGAAAGAATGATCATTACACTAGAAGACCTCGAGAAAGCCACTAACAACTTTGATAAATCTCGTGAGCTTGGTGGTGGAGGACATGGCATAGTCTACAAGGGAATTTTATCAAGTCAACATGTTGTTGCAATTAAGAAGGCAAAGATCGTGATACAAAAAGAAATCAATGAGTTTATAAATGAGGTTGCAATTCTTTCTCAGGTAAACCATCAAAATATTGTGAAACTACTTGGATGTTGCCTTGAGACTAGAAGCCCCATTACTTGTTTATGAGTTCATATCCAACGGAACTCTTTACAAGCATCTTCATGTCAGAGCTCCAACATCAATATCTTGGAAAAATAGGCTTAGGATTGCTGTTGAAATTGCAAGAGCTCTCACATATCTTCACTCCTTAGTCTCTACGCCAGTAGTCCATAGGGATATCAAGTCCCTTAACATAATTCTTAATGATAATCTAACTGTTAAATTGTCAGACTTTGGAGCTTCAAGACATATTCCTATTGATCAAGAAGGGATACATACAAATGTACAAGGGGTGTTAGGGTATTTGGATCCTATGTACCATAGCACGAGACTCCTTACCGAGAAGAGTGATGTCTATAGTTTTGGTGTGCTCCTTGTAGAGTTGAGAGAACCCAAATTGCTATAGATCCCATCAAGGTTTTGCTCTTGTTAACCATTTCTGCAGTTTGCTCTCTCAAGGAAAAGTTAGTCGAGATACTGGTTCCGCAAGTTGCCAAGGAAGGAGATGGAGAAGTTGGTGATGTTGCCCTATTGGCAGCAATATGTGTCAAGTTTAGAGCTGAGGAACGACCAATGATGAGGCATGTTGAGATGATGCTAGAAAGCATCCTAGATTCAAAGGAGTTTTCTAGCGATGTGACAGATGACGATATATCTTGTGAAGACAATATCTTTTAGGTGAGGAGTTGGGATTAATTTAGGTTGGATCTGAGGAAATTTTGTTAGATGTTCGCATGGTAGCCTCGATCTTGCTTCGGTTTGTTAAGAGTCACAATGCATGTGTGAGACATATCGCCAGTGGTAGGTTCGATCTTGCTTCAAAGTTGTTGCTTCGGTTTTTCAGTGATAGGCAATAATATGCCTATTGACAGTGAGAGATATGCGGCGACTATGTCAACTTCGAAATCTGTTGGCTTAGTAATCGAAGGTGCTCATAAGGATAGTATTTGCATGTGTGTGCGTTTATAGTGATGAATGTATGTACACGTTTGTGTGCGTCTGTGTCTCTACTATATGATTCGCAACTGAAAAAGTGGTGGTGACTAGTAGTGAATCATATATATATGTTTGTATTCACAAGATCAATTATCCCACATTTTCGTGAAGAGAACTAATCATTCAGCAGTGTGATAGTTCAATATGCCAACGTGTGTCGAGCACGTCATTGCTCGGGAACGTAACATCTATATATATTTCCAGAGTACTCCCTCCATGCCAAATTATAAGTCATTCAACTTTCTTGAGAGTCAAAGCATCTCAAGTTTGGCCAAATTTATAAAATAAAATAATAATATTTATGATATCAACTAATTATCATTAGATTCTTTGTTATTTATGTTTTCATAGTATATCTATTTGTTGTCATAAAATCTTTGTAATTCTCTCTATAATTTTGGTCAAACTTAAAATGTTTTGACTCTCCAAAAGAGTTGGAATGACTTATAAGTTAGAACGGATGGTGTAATATGTAAAGCTCTTTTCGTGGAAAAAAGAAGTCACGCGTTTTCATTTTTGTTTTACTTCCCCGAGAGATGCAATTGGGAAAATGTGAAGAATCATGACGCAAGCATGCAGTAAGCGCGTATATATATATATATATATATATATATATATATATATATATATATATATATATATATATATATATATATATATATATATATATATATATATATATAGAGAGAGAGAGAGAGAGAGAGAGAGAGAGAGAGAGAGAGAGAGAGAGAGAGAGAGAGAGAGAGAGAGAGTATTTCAGATCTGTACACATTGTCCAGCACTCCAGGAGGCCGTGTAAACTCGGGAAGTAATAAAGGAAAATTGTAAATCAAAAGACGTCGACTTCGCCTGGACAAGCCATCAGCCAGAAGCCATCCCACCAAACTTTTCTAGGCCAGCCGCTCCATCCACCCGGTCGACGTACGAGCGAGCGCTTGCTGGTCCCTCCCTGGTGGACCCTAGCTGATCGTATCCGGTGTCTACATACACACGCTACTAGCCGCTAGTGCTAGGGCTTGTGCAGGATGCTCCTGGCGTACACGGCGGCCTCCACGACGGTGGTGATCTCGTCGGCGACCTCCGTGACGTTGCACCGGTTCCCCCGGAACTTGGCTGCCACCGCCGTCGGCCTCGCCGCCGCCATGTAGTCCAGCACACTAGTAGAGAAACAACTTTTGATCCACTTTGAAATTTGGCTTTAGTCTCGGTATTTTTCGCGCCCGGGACTAGAGAAACCTTTAGTCCCGGTTGGTAGCTCCAACCGGGACTAAAGGTCCCTGCCCAACGGCAACTACGGCAGGCTTTTGCTGCAGGGGACCTTTAGTCCCAGTTGGAGCTACCAACCAAGACTAAAGGTTAACTTTTACTCCCGGTTGGTCCCTCCAACCGGGAGTAAAAGTCTACTTCCGGCTGGAGGCTCCGTTCGGGACTAGAAAGGGACCTTTAGTCCTGGTTTCTATCTTGAACCGGGACTAAAGGTCCCCTCCTATATAAAGAACCGTCCTGCCCGCTGAGCACGGGTGTCTTCTCCATCCACACAGGTGATGAACTTATGTAGCTTCTCATCTTCTCTCTCGTTACCATCTGCTAATCTCTAGTTTTCCCCATCTGTGTAGATCTAAAATATACTTTTGGTCTTGTAGAAGCTGTGATCTTGTAGATGTGGAATCGAAAGCCACAACCGAGGCAAATCAATCAGCCAGGTGAAGATTCATCCATCTCGTGGTGGTGATTCATGCAGATCCAGTCTGTGCGGAAGAAGGTTCAGGCGCAGCAACCCCTGCAGCCGCCAGAGAAGGCATTTCCATTTTTCCCTTTCCATTGATTTTTGTAAGAATAAAGCCATGCAGAGATGCGGTGAATTCATCTGGTTCTTGCTAGTTAGTGCTTCCTTTCTTTAGTATATATCGACAAATCATTGCAGGTGCTTCGTTTCTTTAATCTATGCAAGATTGCTATCAAATAGACAATTTTTTTGTTAACTAATATATAGGAAATCTTCAGATTTGGCATGTGGTGTTAGAATTTTTTTTTGTTGTTGACAAAATTAGCTCATACGGTACATTTGTATTCCAAGCTATTTTAGTTTATTATATTACTAATTTTATCTTTCTTTTGAACATTTGCATGTGTTATTTTGACTATCTGATCATGAAGAATGGAAGACAAGGACTGTCTCGTCATGAAGAATGGAAGGCCGGCTGTTGATTTTGTAGTGGCTGGTTGTTCATTTTGTAAAAGCTAGAAGCTGATAGTATATTGCTCTAGTGCTACTGTTTTAGTAAACATTATTAAGTTTCTCATGTGCTTGTGATGATTATTCAAACATTTCCTAGTGAGAATGTATACAGGGCATTTTGACTAACATGCGGCTGCAATCCAAACAGCTACCACAATTTTTTATCTAACATTTATAACAATAAACCAAACAGCAGCCATATTATAACAAAAAACAAACAAACAATAGCTACCATATTATAACATTTATAACAAAAAAGAAAACTTTTAGTCCCGATTGGTAATACCAACCGGGACTAAAGGGTCGGCCCACATGGCCAGACCGGGAGGCTTATTTAGCCCCGGTTGGTATTACCAACCGGGACTAAAGGTGGACCTTTAGTCCCGGACGAGAAACCGGGACTAAAGGAGGGGGCTCTTTAGTCATGGATTCATGCTCCCGGTTGAGAAACAGGGACTAGGTTTCCCATCTGTACTAGTGGCAGGCTCCGGTTGCACCACAAGTTGACGTAGTCGTCTGCATGCATGCGTTCCATGCACGCGCGCACACAAGCAAAGAACACATGCATCCAATTAAAGCAGCAGGCACGATGAAAACGAGAAAAGAGAAGAGAGATGCTTGTGATGAAATAATTGTCATGTTATCCTCTAAATCCGCGGCAAAGCTTTTGCCGTCCGGTCCTTTTTCTTAAAAAAATAATTGTTGTATGTTACGTACTGTCGGTGGCGTTGACGCAGGCGTCGTGGAGCATGCAGCAGGCGTCGATGACGTCGCAGGGGCCTCGCCGCAGTACTTGCCGTAGCGCATCAGCGGCGCTGCTCATCGTCGTCATATCGATGCCAAAAACATGCATACAGTCAGACAGTCAGTTGCTGCGTTGGTTCCACGTACGCACGCAACATTCAGTTCAGGCACAACCCCGGCGCACACGCAACTAATAATAAACGTACTCGTGCAGTGCTGGGACTGGCACGCTCGACTGCGATCCTGCGGATACATAGATGGATCATCGCACTGCAATGAGTATACACATGGACCGAAAGGTATGGGACCTATGGGTCAGACCGATACCGAGTCGTCGTCGCCGCCGCCGAAGATGCTGCTGGCGGCGGTGGGCGACTGGCTGAAGGCGACCGCGAGCAGCAGGATGAGAAGAGCAGCAGGAAGAAGACAACGACGACGACTACACCGCTGTTGCGGGGGGATAACGGCCGGCGGTCTCCCTTCTTCCGCCCATTATTCGTTGATGACTCGGCCGGAGAAGGGATTACTGTGAGTGCTGCTGATGGATGGACGATAGACGATGGCGACGACTCGACGGAGAACCTCACCGAACTAACCACATTTTGTTGCTTTGATTCGTTTAACCATATCTATCTACACGATTCGATCGATTACGTTAAGTAACAGTACTTCAACTGGCTCGTGCTTGAGGCTTATATGAACTGGTACTGGTGGCGTGTCAGCATACGCTGCAGAATTTTAGTACGGAGTACGTTTGAACCTTATCTAAACCAAAAAAAAAAACGATTCCGTGATCTATGTTAGCTCAACTGCAAGAGCTATCTAGCGGACCAACGCTAGGGCGCTCAGGGTGGTTGTCCGCCCGGTGATCTATCAGAGTCTGAGTCTGAGTCTGATCTCCACGTGACCACGCGCTGCTTTGTTGCTCTTTGTTTGCCGGGACATGTTGTTGCCTAGGCCTCGTTGCAAGTCCTTGTCTAGATGCCGTTTTCTGGGGGGGACTGATGATTACGGCCAAAGATTGGTTCAGTAATTTGACCATTCCTTTAGCAGCCACCCAAAAAAGCTTTTGCCAAACAACTCTTTATTTAATTATTATATAGGCTACCCTACCGAAGTTTTAGCACGCACAGATTTGGACCCTAACCCAAAGTGGGCTACAAAGTTTTCTGGGCTGAGCCGGGCCATTGATTTTTCACCTCTGGAACAGAAATTCAATGGGCCTTTGATCCCCTATGGTATAAATGAGGAGCCTTTTGGTAGAGATTCTTGAGCACTACTGAAGCTGTTTTGGGGTTTTCCCTATCAAACCCGTCAAAATAGAAGTGCTCCTTCTGCTAAAAAAATATAGAAGTGCTCCTCATGAGGAGCTCCCGAAATCATGCTACGGGGTGTCAGAAGAAGCTGAGAAAAGGAGCTTCCACCAGTTTCCTACCAAGATCCCCGTTTGCCCGCCTGCACCAAGCTCGTAGGCAGGCCGTGGCAGGGCGGCGGTGTGTGCGCGGAGTAGCGGATCTGGGTGGGGCCGAGTCATATTTTTCCAGTTAACGAACAGCATTTTTCTCTCACAATAAATTAGTCAATAGTATTTTAGCTACGCCTTATCAGCCCAGTGAACAGATGTGTTTGGTACGGTGCATGCGGGCAGCGGGCGCTGCACCCAACCGTGCGTATATTCACACAAAGTTGATTGTTTGGTTATTGGAATCTTCAATTCAACCCTTCCTCTGTGCGTGCAAACGATGGCAATATGCAGCATCCTGCAATGCGCTCAGATCGAGCATCTCTGTTGGGCCTGGCTCTGTGCAAGTTGTATACTGCAAAGGACCCACACGTCATTGGTACATGTCCGTTCTAATACAGACAACAGAAATCGTCTCAACATCTTGTATTCGCTCAAGCAGACTTAGATTCGGCCCACCAAACACAGACTCAACTCACTTTGCATTCGTAGCTGCAACAAACCAGACACTCATCCTTTCTAAAATACGGATGACCATATAGCTTCCATCCACTCATCCTGACATCGTGGGGAGGAATCTGAGGCATGTCCGCAGAGGCCTCACGAGTCGTAGAAGATAATGATAAGGAAAAGAAAGGGGGAAGGAAAAAAAAGTATTATGGATATTTTGTCCTTTTATCTATTATACGAGAAGTTGTTTTATCAAATACTTCGGTAAACACAGCTTGATCCCCACTAGTTAAGCTATTCCTAGAGGTGAAGTAAAAAAATCTGTTTCACCAATAAAGCAGAGTTATACCAAATGTATCCTTTTCTCCCCAATGCCACTCGCAATGCTATTTTTACATATATAAATATCGGTACAACAAACGAGTAGGATGTACCAATAGCCCTTTCTGGATTTGGGAAAGTTTTCTAAGGTATATATATACTCGCGACCATTCATTTCTCTTACATTATTCTATTTCATCTGTCTAGTAGTAGTAAAAACATGTGTTGAGGACAAGATTTGGTTACATGTTAAAAACAATAAAAATGGATCACTTTTGAAAACATTCAGTTTGGAAACATAAAGGTTATATTTGTATATACTTAAAAATAAGATAAATCTGAAGGACTTTAAGAATATTTTATAAAAGGGATTAGTGGTCAATGGCGCAGATCAAAAGAGCAATTAAAGTTAAATGTGACAATTATGTTTGACTAGTGTTAGTTTCAATTAATATAAAAGAAATGTCTTCCTACTAGAACGACGTGTGAATAGGACGCAATTGATGTGTTTTTTTTTAATTTAAGTTAAAAGTATTAGCCATATACTATGTATTTTGAGTAATTAATAGTCAAAGTTTACGTGTTTGACTTTATCGAATCCTAATGCGCCCTACATAAACCGGAAGGAGTATATATTTTTACTCCACTTCGTCTTATTTCAAAAGGTCCAAACTTTGAAAATTTGCTACCTCACACTAACTCAAATACACTGAATTAAACACACATACTACCAAAACTCGTTTTCAAAAAAAGTCGTTTCCCAAAAAAAGTCAAAGGTCTTCACGGATCCCGAATGACATTGAAAAATTCTTGACTCAAGCCTTTTAGTTCAGAGAATGCTTATACATAGAAACAAAGAAAATATATGGGAACAATGAACTAACTGGGGTTTGTATATTTTTTAGGAACAACCCTCCCTAATTTACATTCATAAGCAATTATATTACAAACTCCGTCACGGAGAAAGGAACCAGACATGCCTACCAAAAGAAATACTGACTGAACTTCTAGCTAACGAATGAGCATCAAAATTAGCATGCCTACCCTCATGGATAAACTCCACCTTACTAAAGTCTTCTCTTCTCGACTTGATCTCCAAGATGATTGTTCCGTGTCTCTCAAAGCCATCACCCTGCATACTCCTCAATACGTTTGCGCAGTCTATTGCCAACACAAAGGATTGCAGACCCAGATCCCTGGCAAGTGCTAGTCATTCTCTCCAAGCTAGTGGAAATGGCCCAATTCATCCCTAGCCACCGCCGCAGCCGATGCTGTCCTCGTGTTTTTTTTGGAAATCACCGCATCGACATTGATCTTTGCAAGACCACTAGGAGGCCTAATTCACCTTAGGATCTCTGGTTAGCTTAGAGGAGGATGAATAGGCCTGCCAAAACAAACACTCAAACTTTTATCAAATTTATCTTGCGACACTGCCGCTCTGAAGGGCAGCACTACCGGACTGCGGCACTGCCGGACCAGAACTGACCTGCAGACAACTTCGAGTCACAGTTCAAAATCAGTGAACGAAAACTTAGATCAGAGAAATTTCTCAGCCTACTGTAGGTATGATAGTCACAAATCAAGAGCTAGAAGTTGTAGGAACACCACACACAAGTAGATCGACTAGAAATCCTAGAAATCTACTCAACCAACAATATGAAATGCAAGTAATGTAAACCAAGCACAACTGACACAATGATTTATCCCGTGGTTCGGCTCGCTACTAAGGCTTGCCTACCTCCACGTTGTTGAGGTTAGACACTAAGGCTTAGGGCTTTCCAACACTTTCTCGTTCTCAAGTCAAGAGACTTAACTCTTGTGATGAGGGGTGAGTATACTAGCTTCAAAAGCTTGTTACAAACCTTCCGAGACCGCCACACAAGTTGGCAAGCTCTATGGGCGATGCTCTAGACGGCTAGGAGCCAAACTCGAAGAGTAACAAACACAACCGTCGGCCAAAACATGAACCAAGTGCCCTTTTGAGTTGGGGAATCAATAGACCTGCTCTCTAATCAAGTTTTGGACCCTTTTCTCTCAAGGATTGATGGGGAAATCAATAGATTTACTTGAGGGCTCAAGGTCACTAACGGACGGAGAGAGAGCTCCTTTTTGTTTTAGGCGTGCTGGAATGAGCAGGAGGAAGAAGATAGCCGTTGGGGAGGAAGAGGATGGGTATAAATAACCCCTCAGCCCCAACGGTCACTTAAGTCACGGCAGTGCCTCTCTTCAAGTGCGGCAGTGCCGCACCAGTCAAGACAACAAGGGTAAGAGTGAAGTTTAGTCTGTCTTTGCTGTGAATCTGATGATGCATGTATATGTTTGAGCACTTGGTAGCACATGTTAGCTTAAACATTGTGTCCCCCTTTACAGTATTGTTTTTTCTATACTCAAATTCAAAATATAAAAGAATTTAAAACTTCTTTTATTTTGAAGCCATCAATATTTGTAATTAGGGGCTCCTCCGTTTCGTGTAGCATCCTCGAATATAAATTTTCTGTTTGTCATCTCAATAAATCTTATTAGTTCTCTAATTGCGTGGTCATTATCATCAAAACCCACAATTAGGGCTTGATTACACTTTCAATCTTTCCCTTTTTGGTGATTGATGACAACCTAATTAGAGCTTACAAAAGATATGAAATAAATACTGAGATTTTTTGAGCCATGGGTGTAGAGCCTCTCCCTAAATGTGTGAATAGAGAATTGAATTCTCAAATTAGCATAAGAAGCCAAGATTCACATTTTAGTGAAAGTGATGGAGCTCCCACTACATCCATGCTCATGTGGGGTGCTGCATAATGTGTCAGGTATGTAAAACGTGATGTGAATGACAGTTTGTGCACAACATGTTTTGTTGTTACACCTGGATGCGGCACTGTCACACTTGTTGTAACAGCACAGATCAGAACAGACACCACACTGCATGTGATACATATAAAGATATACATTCTAGCACAATTATATCACAAATGATAGCATAGATTAATATATGTCCATATCCTACACATATATAAAGTACTTAAGTAGCATTATTACATAAATAGAGTTTCTAATGTACTTTCAAACTCTCACCTAATGAAGACTACTCTAAACGGATACGAACATGACTCTAGTTGCAGCAACATCCTTTTATGGCGTCAAAAAAGTTGTTGACCCCTCTAATTTTCTCCCCCTTTGACATAAAGCATCAAAAAGAGAAGAAAAGAAGAAAGATCAACACTCACTTCTCATCCTCTTGGATGGTGTCCTAATCAACATCATCCCCACTAGCAGCTCCACTAGCACCTACAACGTCCTCCTCTCCACCATCATCGTCGTTGTCGTCGTCAGAGAAGGAAGAAGAAGACACCACCGCCCTCCCTTGGCAATGAGTGGTCAAAGTGCGGCACTCACGCCTGGTGCTCCTCCTCATAGACTGCAAGGTGGACCTCAAACTCGTGTGAGGATCAAGCTCTGGCTCCTCCTCCTCCTCCTCCTCATCCTCTAAATCTATCTCAGAAAGGCTAGGGAGGTCATCAAACCTCGGCGGTGACTAAACTAGAGAAAGAGGTGGTAGCCCTGCACGCTCTCTAGCCTCTTGGTTGGCTTCATGGTTTTCCAACCGGTCCTCATATGCGATCCTCGCTGCATAGGTGCAAGTGGTGAAAATGGCCTTAATCCTTCTCCCAAACTTCTCCATCTTTTCCTTGCAAGGCCTAGATCGGGACGACTCAGGCATGTCCTCAACTGATGGAGAGCGTCTCACTACCCTGCTAACACCTGCCCCTTGGGTCTTCTCAATTTTGTAGATGGTGTGAAGACCATCTTTCTCAAATCTGTAGCCAGTGACCCTCTCAATCATAAACATGAGATAGGGGGCATAGGATATCCCCTTTCTCCCATCCTCCATGGCATTCCTTAGCTCATGCCACATGAAGCGAGGGACATTAAACCTATCACCTCTAGGAGCAAATCTATCAAGCACATTCCTCACATGTCCATTAAGATCAGAAGCTGCTCTATCCTTGGGATTGATAGTGTGCCTGATTAAATTGTTTAGAATGTAATAATAGCTCTTCAGGCCACTGACCTTCCCATCTGCACTTCTCCTGTCAATCCACATATAGGCAATATCACGGATCTCAGCTCTAGCCTCATCATGAATGTAAGTGAAACCTCGCTCCTCCTCTCCAAAACCAAGGATCCGGCTGAAAAGTCACAAAATCAACTCTATAATATCGTCCCTCAGTCATCCAGTGAATCTCATTAGTGTAGGTGCTATAGAAGAAAGTGGCATGGAACTGGGCTAACACTTCTTCATTCTAATTATATCTAAAGCTCATAATATCAGTGAGGCCAAACAACTCACAAGTCTTGATCACCTTATTGAACTCAGGCTCATTCTTTCCCTTCATCTCCTCCCAATCAACATACTGCATCTTGACAACCTTGGATTTCTTGAGTTGAAGTTCATAGAAATCAGAATGAAACTCATTCCAAAACCTATAGTCAATCCCCAAATCCTTTGGCTGCTCATAGGGATTGTTTTCCCGTGCTTCTTCCACCATCTTTAGCTTTCCTGCATAATTGAGCACGGGATGAGGGCGTGTGTCAATAGGATGCCTCATAACTACATCCTTAGAATACTCTCTAATGTAGCTCCTATCAAACTCCACAAGATGAGGTAGAGTATCTGGACAAGCACCTAGAGGAATGGTGAGGCCAGCCCTCTCCAAGTTTTCCTCATCCTAGATCATCTTATCTCTCCTCTGCCTATCTCTAGCAACATCTCTGCCTAATGCACTACTGCTGCCCCCTGTGGTCCTTCCATGACCACGATGAGGCATCTGCTTATCCCAAGGCTCAATCATCTTTCTATTCCCCCTCCGGTCATCATCACCTCCAGAGACCATCTATGCAAACAAATATAGGTCCAAATGAGAAACTGTACATAAAGGGTATAGAAGAATACTTGTAAAACACTCTGGATAGATGAGATGAGTCAAATCTCAAGTTAAGAAAACACCCTAAACCAATCTGGTCAGAGGGTACAACACTGCCACACCCTAGGAGCGGCACTGCCGCACCTAGTGCTTCACCTCTCCCACAATTCATTTCTTCTCAACTATTCAGACTATTTCTCAACCATTCTCCTAAACTACTAGACAATCTCAGAATGAGTAGACCTAAACAAATACATGGAGTTGTCTATAATATAGGTAAAGTAGCCACATGTTTAAGATAGAAATACATCTGGTGCACAAATCCAACCAAAATAGAGAGTCATCAATGGAACAATATATGTATTTACATATTCATTCTGTTGAGTGTGGCACTGCCATGGGTACAGATGAGGCTCAACCAATGAATCTTTGTTTTGATTCAATTCATTCATCAAACTAGTTTCTACCCTAATTATGCAGTAACTAGAAACCATCATTCAACAAAGATAGAGCTCCACGGCATAGATCGAGACAAGGTTAGGGTTTCACCTTGATTTACACGTATTGTGGAGGAAAGATAGAGCTACTGCTGGCAATGAGGAAGAAAGGCAGCAGTAGGGCCGGTAGTGCCGGAGTCGATGGCGCGGTGCAGGACAATGGGCGACTACGACTGCTCTGTGCTGGCGGTAGAGAAGAGAGGCGGCGGCTGCTGGGGTGAGAAAAGGAGAGGGTTACCCTAGGGGGCCAGGTAACTAAGAGATAAATGTGGGCCCCCATAGTAACAACTGATATGGGACGAATTTCTAGTTGAAATTCAAAGTGCGGCACTGCCGCTTGCCACACACGGCACTACCGCAGGGAAGGCGCGGCACAGCCGCACTCCCCAGTTAGCTACTAACTAAATACCTCTATATATAGGATATGGACACATTTCCAAAGCACACTATGATCAACAGCAAATAATCAATATAAACAATGATCATAATGCACTTGTTTCTTATGATAAACATTTTTAAGCACAATATTTAAACTTTTGCAATTCATTTCTCCTATCCATGCTAGTTCATCAATCAAGGTGTGCTATAGTTTAAAACATGTTATGAGAATCAAGTATATATAGCTCACTACGCAAAGCACAAAACCTTGACTCATCAAGAGGCTTAGTGAAGATATCGGCTAGTTGCTTTTTGGTGCTCACATGGCGAATTTCGATATCTCCTTTGGCTTCGTGGTCTCTTAAGAAATGATGTCGGATGTCTATGTGCTTAGTTCTTGAGTGGCTTATGGGATTGTTGGCTAACTTTATGGCACTTTCGTTGTCACACAAGAGTGGGATTTTAGTGAAGTGACATCCGAAATCTTGAAGGGTTTGCCTCATCCAAAGTAGTTGAGCACAACATGCACTGGCTGCAACATACTCGGACTTAGTGGTGGAAAGGGCTACACAATTTTGCTTTTTAGAACTCCAAGACACTAGGGACCATCCAAGGAATTGACATATTCCCGAAGTGCTTTTTTGATCTACTTTGCAATCGGCGTAATCGGAATCCGAATACCCAAGTAGATCAAACCTAGATCCCTTAGGATACCACAAGCCATGGTTAGGAGTGTGTACTAAATATCTCAAGATTCTCTTAACGGCCACTAAGTGACACTCTTTTGGGTTAGCCTGAAATCTAGCACACATGCACACACTAAGTATAATATCGGGCCTAGATGCGCAAAAATAAAGTAGAGAGCTGATCATGGAGCGATATACCTTAGTATCCATGGCTTTCCCTTCATCATTGAGATCTAGATGTCCATTGGTTGGCATGAGAGTTTTGATAGGCTTGGCATTCACCATGTCAAACTTCTTGAGTATATCATGGGTGTACTTTGTTTGGCTAATAAAAGTTCCATCCTTCACTTGCTTGATTTGAAATCCAAGGAAGAAATTCAATTCACCCATCATGGACATCTCAAATCTCTTGGTCATGATCCTACTAAATTCCTCACAAAAAGAATGATTAGTACTACCAAATATTATGTCATCAACATATGTTTGGCGCACAAATATATCTTTGCCAACTTTGTGAGTGAAAAAGGGTAGGATCGACTTTGTCTATTTCAAAGCCTTGTTTAAGCAAGAATTCCTTAAAGCATTCATACCATGCTCTTGGTGCTTGCTTAAGCCCATAGAACATCTTTTGGAGTTTGTAGACATGGTTGGGAAACTTGTGATCTTCAAAGCCCGGTGGTTGCTCAACATAGATAAGTTCTTGAATAGGGCCGTTGAAAAATGCACTCTTCACATCCATTTGATATAAATTGAAGTCGTGATGAGTAGCATAGGCTAGAAGCATTCGAATTGCTTCAAGTCTTACCACCGGTGCATATGTTTCTTCAAAGTCCAAGCCCTCTACTTAAGTGAAACCTTGAGCAACCAACCTTGCCTTATTCCTTGTCACCACTCCATTCTCATCTTGCTTGTTGTAGAAGACCCACTTGGTGCCAATGACATTGGTATTAGGTCGTTCCACCAAAGTCCACACTTGGTTTCTTTCAAAGTTATTGAGCTCTTCTTGCATAGCCATCACCCAATCCGGGTCTTCAAGTGCTTGTTCTACCTTAAGAGGTTCCAAAGAGGTAACAAATAAGTAATATTGACAAAAGTTTGCTAAATATGAACGAGTTGTTACCCTCTTTCGAAGACTCCCAAGGATGTTATCAATGGGATGATCCCGTTGTATTGTTTGCCTTAGCCTTGGATGCTCAATGGCCACTTGTTCATCTTCTGGATCTTCATCATTATCTTGCTCAAATATGGGTTGTAGGTTTTGTCCATGAGCTAGAGTCGAATCAGCTGCTGCTAACTATGTAGGTGCGGCACTGTCGCCCTCAAGTGCGGCACTGTCGCGTGTAGGAGTTGCAGCAGGTGTTTGCTGTAGTGTAGCATCAGTTATGTCAATGGAAATAGGTGCAGCAACAACTTGAGGAACCATGACTTTAGTGACTTCATCTTCTTGTGGTATAATATCACCAAAAGTCAATTGCTTGATTGCTTCACATGGTGGATCCTCCTTTCCTACAACACTTGAATCAACTTGCTTCACTTGAGAGCCATTAGATTCATCAAATGTCACGTCTACCACAATCTCAACTCTCCCGAAGGTTTTGTTGAAGACACGGTAGGCATGTTCATTTGATCCATAACCAAGAAGAAAAGGTTCATCAACTTTAGGTGCAAACTTAGAGGTTTTGGGTTTCTTGTTAAGTATGAAACACTTGCACCCAAATACTCTAAAGTAAGACACCTTAGGCTTGTTACCAGTTAGAAGCTCATATGAAGTTTTCTTCAACTTCTTGTGTAGGTAGAGGCGGTTGATGGCATGGCAAGCAGTGTTGACAGCGCCACACCAAAAGATATCCGACGTCTTGTACTCATCTAGCATTGTCCTTGCCATGTCAATGAGTGTACGGTTCTTCCTCTCTACTACCCTATTTTGTTGAGGGGTGTATGGAATTGAAAACTCATGCTTGATGCCCTCTTCATCAAGAAACTCCTCAACTAGAGTATTCTAGAATTCGGTCCCATTGTCACTTCTCACTTTCTTGATGGGAAGACCGAACTCCTTTTGAGCTCTTCTAACAAATATCTTCACCTTCTCTTGAACTTGGCACTTGTCATGTAAGAAAAATACCCAAGTGAAACGAGAATAGTCATCAACAATAACAAGACTATATTTGTTACCTCCGATACTAAGGTAAGCGACCGGTCCAAAGAGATCCATATGTATTAGCTCCAATGGTTGCTTGGTGGTCATGATGCTCTTTGGTGGGTGAGGTACGCCAACTTGCTTTTCGGCTTGACAAGCACTACAAATCCTATCTTTCTCAAAGTGAACATTTGTTAGTCCAAGGATGTGTTCATCTTTTCGAAGTTTGGCCAAGTTCCTCATCCCAACAAGGGCCAGTCTATGATGCCAAAGCCAACCCATACTAGATTTTGCCACTAAACAAGTCTCAAGCTTAGATTTACTTTTGTTGAAATCAACTAAGTAAAGCTTGTTCTTTAATCGACCCATAAAGACAATAGAGGAATCATCCCTTCTAAAGACTTTCACACCCTTATCCGTAAAGACACAATTGTAGCCCATCTCACACAATTGAGAAACGAACAACAAGTTATAACTTAATGAATCAACATGTAATACATTTGTAATTGAATGCTCAAGGGTTATAGCAACTTTACCGAGACCAATCACATCCTCCTTTGAATTGTCTCCAAAGACAATATTTTCATTTGAGTGCATCATTAGGAAATATGCTGAGAACATACTCCTTTCTCCGGTCATGTGATTTGTAGATCCGCTATCAAGCATCCAATTTGATCCAACGGAGGAGTATGCCTGCAAAACAAGTTTAGTTGCTAGATTTAGGTCCCCAATTTGACTTGGGGCCTTGCATGTTAGTCACAAGGATCTTAGGAACCCAAATAGAAGTATTCCTATATATGTTGGTTTCCTTTCTAACATATTTTACAACCACTTTCCCACTACTATTGTTCTTCAAAACAAAGCATGATGTCAAGCTTTGTCGAGGCGCATAAGTCTTTGGTTGATAGGCATACTTGTTCTTGGTGGCCCACAATAATTCCTTAGGCTTCTGGAAAACCTATTTCTACCGGTACACCTTCTTCTTGGGCTTAGTTTGATTAGGAGAAGAATCGGTAGCCTTCCCATTTTTGCGGGGCATGGCACTGCTGCTCTGGGATGCTACACTGCTACGGTCTGTGCAGGCTGATCTGTACCAATTTTGCCCTTCCTCTCAAACTGCACACACTCATAGTCATTCACTATCCTTCTTCCATTTGTCTTGGCTCCTTTTGTGTGGCCAAGCCCATGCTTGATTGAGGGATGCCTTCCTTGCTTAAATTGTGGCCCTTTTGATTCATCACTCTTCTTGTCATTAAATTGGGTCACACTCATCCACCCTTTTCCAATGATTTCATTGAGCCTAACAATCTCTTTTCTCATAGCCTCCATCTTTGCAAGGTTAGTGGAATATGCATTTAAATCAAGATTAAAACATTTTCCATGACCTTGACTAGTGGAGGAAGTAGAGGTTTCCTTTGCCTTAGAGAGATATGAGTTGCTATCCCAAAGAATGCCATATTGCATCTCAAGTTCTTTGTGCTTTTCATCCAAGTCACAATACTTTTTCTTGAGAGCTTTATTTGCTTTCTTTGTGATAACATGGTCCTCTTGCTCTTTGGCCAAGGCCTTGTGCAAGGATTCCACCTCACTTTTCTCTAATGCAAGAGCTTCTTTGCTAGCAATGTAGAGATCCTCTTGTTGGATAAGAGTCTCTTCTCTAGATTCTAGCTCGGCTTGGATACTCTCTAGATCCTCCATTAGCTTAGTGATAAATAATTTGGTCTTTCCATCCAAATTTTTAGTTATCATGTTTATTTCTTCATCACTAGATTCATCATCACTAGAGCTATCACTAATATCACCACTAGAGATATCACTAGGAGGTGGAGGAGATTTGGCCTTTGATTTGGATTTTACCTTCTCACACTTTGCCATGAGACAAATGTGAGGGGAGTAGTAGTTATCATCGGACATGTTGTTGAAGAGCCTTGGTGTAGGGGATGACTTGTGAATGGCAACAGTTGCAATCTTCTCATCCTCTTCACTTATGCTCTCTTTAGTTGAGTCCCATTCATGCCCAATGTGAGCCTCTCCCATGTTTTTCTTTGCTCTTCCTCTGGTCGGCCTTGTCCTCTTTCTTGTATTTGTTGTCCTTAATCTCATATAGACACTTGGCAATGAAATGATTGGTGCTACCACAATTGTAGCATATCCTCTTTTTCTTGTTTGGAAAGTTTGTCTTCACTATCTTGTAGCCTTGCTTCTTTAGCCTCTTGTGAAATCTCTTCATAAAGAGAGCAACATCATCAATCTTCTCATATTGATCATCATCATTTTCACTTTCACTTGAAGATGGTGTAGTCTCTACTCTTTCTTAAACTTGCTTGCTTGCTTTGGGCTTGCTAGTTGAAGCTTGTTGGTTGATCTTGGACTTGCTTGTAGAGCCTTGCTTGCTTGACTTGTTGGCCTTGAGAGCTACATCTTTGATCTTGATGCCCTCTAGCTTTGCATGCAATTCTCCAAGTTTCTTCCTCTCATTTGCTTCTTCTCTTTGCATGCCAAAGGTCAAGATCCTCCCAAGTACATCATTTGGTGTGAAGTACTCAAACTTCTTCTTATCTCTAATTAGAGTGACTACGGTCTTATTTCTAGGTGAATAAGCTTCCAACATAATCTAGACAACTTTGTGATCATCTAGCTCATCACAACCATAGCCTCTAATCTTGCCCACCATTGTCATCAACCTATCAAACATCTCTTGTGGCCCCTCTCCATCCAAGATTACAAATTGGTTGAGCTTTGACATCAACAAATCAATCCTTGCCTTTCTCACTTTGTCAACCCCTTCATGTGCTAGGTGTAAAGTATCTCATATTTGCTTGGCAACATCAACTCCAATCATTCTATTATACTCATCACCATCCAAGGCACTAAGCAACACACTTATGGCTTGACCATTGAGGTGAATGATTCTCATCTCTTCTAGTGTTGGGTTCTTGGGATCAACGGGAGACTCAAATCCATTGCAAACAATCTCCCAAATGCTGGGGTGAAGACCTATAAGATAGGCTCTCATCAAGTGCTTCCACTAGGCAAAGTTAGTCCCATTGAAATGAGGTAACTTGCCCATGGGCACATTGGTGAAAGACCTCCGATCATGGTTAGTCATAGGAATAGAAGAGTAGTTAAAGGATACGGTTGCATATTTGTTGTTGTTGGCCTTGCCCTTTCCTTTCTTCTCCTTCTCGTTCCCCTTCGACACTTGGTATGACTCATCATCATCTCCATCTTTGGAACTACTTGATATGCTTGACGATGCACTTGTTACCTTCTCTTCTTCTTCCTTCTTCCTAGCTTCTTGTCCGTGTTTTTTGACCACCAACGAGTAAATTTGTATTTGCACGTATGGCTCGGATGGTGTGCTCAGAGGACACAAGGGTTTATACTGGTTCAAGCAGAATGTCCCTATGTCCAGTTCGCTGCTGCTTGTGTTACCAACACTTGGTTTGTAGTAGGGGTTACAAACAAGTGAGAGAGGGAGAGTGTCGATGAAATATGGTCGGCAGTCTACCTAGGGGTATGCCCAAGGTAGTAGATTGTCGGCAGACAGATGCGCAAGCCACAAACAAGACAGTGACGCAAGACAGACACGAGGTTTTATCCAGGTTCGGCCACCAAGAAGGCGTAATACCTATGTCCTGCGTCTGATTTGTATTGCTGTATGTCAATGAGAGAGAGATGTTTTTTAGAGGGGTCCCCTACCCGCCTTATATAGTCCGGGGGGCAGGGTTACAGATCTGGAAACCAATCCTAGTTAGTTACAATTGCCATATGTGGCCGGATAAGGATTCCTATTCTAACCGACCAGGATCCTGCTTGATCGCCAAATCCGCCTTGACTCCTTGTGCAGGACTTCGATCAGGTTGCCTAAGCCGCACGTCGTCTTTCGGGTGGACCGGACCCATTGATCCAGGTCGGCCCAAGCTTAGCCGTAAGGGTATAGGGGTTAATACCCCCACAGCTAGTCCCCGAGCATCATGCATTATGCTGCGACATGCCATTTTAACCTTCTCCGACAAGTAGAGCTTGAGTCCTTGATGTCTCTGACCACCGTCATCACCAGAGAAGTAGGTTGTCCAAAGAATGTATGGTGCTCTTAAGAAAAAAGAAAAAGATTTCTGTCCTGAGAAGTGTGTCCACTTGTATTTCTGAAAAGAAATGTAAGTGGTCTTGAAACATAGCGTCCTTGAACATCAGAGGCGTAGGGGGTTGAAAAAACAAACACATTCACCGCAAGGTGAAGTGTGCTCACTTAGTCCCCAAGCCTGGTAGTAGGTGACATAGGCACGTGGTGCCAGGGTCTAAAAAGAATTCCCGCTGAAGTTAAGAGTCCAATTGCCATATAGGCAAAACGAGATGCACCGGTAGGTGCATCGTACCGACGTAGTCCCCGAGCTTGCTAGAAGGTGAAACATGAGCCTTGTAGCAAGGTCTAAATAAATGTCTCTCAACTGTATGTGAGTACAAATCACATGTAGCCGAGGAGGACCATTTTCCAAGCAAAGGTCAGTCAGTCCCCGAGCACGGCAGTGGTCGGAGCAGTCCCCGAGCATGGAAGTGGTCGAAGCAGTCCCCGAGCACGATGGTGGTCGGGTCAGTCCCCGAGCATGTCAGTGGTCGGAGCAATCCCTGAACACGGTAGTGGTCGGAGCAGTCCCCGAGCACGTCAGTGGTCTGGGCAGTCCCCGAGCACGGGAGTGGTCTGGGCAGTCCCCGAGCACGGGAGTAGTCTGGGCAGTCCCCGAACACGGGAGTGGTCTGAGCAGTCCCCGAGCACGGCAGTGGTCTGGACGGTCCCCGAGCATTGTAGGAGTCTGATCCATCCTTGAGCACAAAACAAGCATCGAAAATACGAACACCATTGATGTATTTATTTGGTGCATTTATTTATCTCCTTTCTCTGCCAAGTCCAGTCTGACACGCCTGGTCAAAAAAGCAGATGGGTATAGTACGTCATTCTGTCTTCTTACTCCTTTCTGGCAAACAGTTGCTTGGCACCTGTATGGAGGTGCGTCAGTGTGGGCCCTCTTTCACTATCAACGAAGAGGCACGTACACTGGTAACGAAGTGGCACGTTTATTGGCGTAGATCTCGAGGTTGTGTGAACAACCGTCTGCGGTGCGTGCGCACGTCTCCCAATAATCTCGGGCGAACGAAACGATGGAGCTCTTTGTTATTTATAATGTAGATCTGGTAAGTTACTCACACCGTTCCCCATTGTCATTCGCCGCCACAGCCTTCTTCTTCTTCTCGCCGAATCCTATTCCTCCAAAAATCATCGCCAATCCCCTCGCCACCGCATCCACCCCTTTAGTAAGGACAGACTAATGGCAAAAAGAGATGCCCAGAAGAAAGGCGGAGTCATGGCAAAGGAGTGGTGGAAGTCATGGAGCAATGAGCAGACCATCGAAGACCTCGTCGCCATGGGAGTGCTCCACAACAAGGCACTCGCGGGATGGCGTGCGCCGGAAGGAGAAAGCTTCCCCGATCCACAACCAGGTGAGATTGTGGTTTTCGAAGACTTCTTCAAACGGGGTTTTGGGATTCCAGTGCACCCTTTCCTTTAGGGTCTCTGCTTGTATTACGAGATTGGGATTTGCAATCTGCATCCCAACTTGATTCTTCTTGTCTCCACCTTCATCCATCTCTGCGAGGCTTATGGTGGCTTCCAGCCCCATTTCAACCTCTTTCGCCACCTGTTCTGTCTTTGGAAGAAAGGGAGCGGTGGCTCGAAGATAGCCAGAGGCGTCTACCTGAATCTGCGTGATGGTATGAAAGCCCAATACTTGCACTGCCCCTGGAACACCTCACTGGATGAGTGGTACAAGAAATGGTTCTACATCTATGAAGAGCCGAACACCATCACCCTGTGCGACGTGGGGCTGATTCCGGAGAAGAAGAATAGCTGGACAGAGAAGCCCGAGAACTTGGAGTAGATCGCTGAACTGCTCGGGATGATCCCATGGGTAAAGCTAGATGGCCCAAGTGTGGTCGGGAACTTCATCAGCCGAAGGATCTAGCCCTGCCAGAAGAGGGTTCATCCTGGCTTCGAGTACCAGGGGAGCGCAGATCCAACAAGGACCAGGAAAGAGGCGCTCGACAAGACATAAATCAAGGCCAGGATTGGCGAGCTATTCAACCTGGCCGATCCCAATTATGTCAGGCTAAACGACATCGAGCACGCCTTCAAGCTGGCCCGACCTCCACCAAAGGTAAATGATGCTTCCTTTTAACTATAGAGTCATGTTTTAACAAGAAATTGACTATTGTCTCTGTTATGTGTCTCAGATTAATGGTCGTGACTGGGCAGCAGTGTTCGTGTCTCCACCTCCCGGTGTGGATTACCCGCAAGTTGTCGGCCCAGCCGCCCAGACCAGCGCCAAGACCGACGACGTCCATTGGGCGGCACTCGAGGCTGTGGAGGATGCGTCGACCAGAGCCGCTGGCAAGCATCCGGCTGCCAACAAACGACGCCAAGCCATCTTCCCCCTTTCGGACGATGAAGTAGAGGATGTGGACATCTTCTGGCTCGTCCCTCGAAAGAGGAGGAGAGAAATGGGGTCGACAGAGCAGGGTACCTCCTCTGTGCCAGCAGTGATCACATCACCGACCACTGCAACACAGAGGACAAGCGAAGGAAATGCCGAGCATCAAGCCCCGACGCCTATACCGCTGGTGGAAAGAGTTCTGGTGGAACCTGCCGAGCACACGGAGCAGAGGCGGTTGAGGAGACGCTCCTTCGCCACATCATTCCGCGCTTCGAAGCTGTAAGTATCTATAACTTTGATGTAAGCTTGCAATTTGTATTGAATACTATTATCTTTTGAACTTTTCTCTGATAAATTAGGTCGGCGTCCACCAAGAACCCCGACCAGCTAGCCGGGTGCGGCACAACTTCGCCAGCAATGGCGGAAAAAACTGCCCAGCAGCCCACCGTGGAGGAGCCTGTAGAAGGAACTCTGCTGGGACCTCAGCAGGCGGACGACCAGACATTAGTCCCTGAGCGGCTGGTCGAGAAGATAGCCGAGCAGAGTACCAATGCTCCGAGCACAAAACCTGCTGAGGCAGATACCTTGGCGCCAAGGGAGCCAGATCAAGCCAAGGAGCAGCAACCGAAAGTGGCACAGAGCACTCTTGCAGATGCAACGGCTCATGGAAAAGCCCTGGTGGTCGTGGAGACTATAGACTCCAGACCAGCACCGCCCCCCGAACAGGAGGCTGAAGAGGACGAAGTAGAAGAGGTCCTGGGCCGTCCCCAAGATAAGCGACAACATGTATATGTGTCACGCCGGCGGAACGATGAATGGGTTATGCACAAAGAAATCCCAGAGGTCGAAGAGACCCTAAGAGTCGAACGGGCGGCAAAGCGTCTGGTGATAGAAGTCCAGGTATGTTTGGCTTGACCACTTGACCCTGTTATGTAGTCGATCTGTCTGACTTAGCTTATTTATGTGCAGGACTTGATGAAGACCGCGAGGTACTGAAAGAGGTGCTTCGATCAGATTGAGGGAATCACGGCGAATAATAAAGAACTGGTGGCCAAGGTGGAACACTTGCGCTGCCAACTTAAAACCGCCGACCAGAAGAGTATAGAGCTAGAGACACAAAACCAGAACCTGGTTGGCTAGCTTAATAATAAAGAGCGGGAAAGAATAAGTAAGTTGTCACTTTATCACAGCAAGTGTGCAACACGTATTGTTGTGTTGTTGGTAGTGACAGCTGTAATGCAGGCTTAGAAGCTGAAGTAACCCGCCTCCAAGAGGGGAAAAGCCGTGTGACCGTAGAGTGTGGTCGTCTGAAGGAAGACAACGAGAAACTGGCACGCAGCCAGTCCCAACTCTAGGACCACACCACCAAAATGAAGGAGGAACTGAAAAGTAAGTATTCCAGACCACCTTTCTCATTCTGTTGCCCGCCTTGTCTTGTCGTGCCATAACATTTGATGTCTTGTATGGTGTTCAGTTTTAAAAGTCAATGCCAAGAGACATCTGGAGGCCGTGATCAAAGAGCGTGACGGCTGGAAAGCACGATGCATCGAGGTCACTGAGGAGCGGGACACGTGGAAGAACCGATGCCAAGAAGTGGTAACTGGCATTGTCCCTGTCCTCGACCTTATCGACCCGGCGCTCATAGAGGAAGAGCCAAAGACGCCCCAGCTTGGACTGGTCGAGAGATGCAGTCAAGCGTGGGGATGGTTCCAAGAGTTCGTGAAGGAGGCGGGTGAGTACATGGGCGCCCATGTACTAAGCATGGTACGTGCTCACTACCCCCTGATCGATCTCAAGCGCCTGGAGGCTGGGTACCCGAAGGAGGTAGACCCAGACAAGGCGGAGGAGCTTCGGACGGCCCAGCTAGACTTGTCGTCGAAGATAATTGGCGACATTAACCTGTGTGGAGGTGGGGCAACACCTGTACAGGGTACGCCATTGACGAGTCAGCTAGAAATGCCATCAGTTGCAAGCCAACCAACGAAGCCTGCGGTCTCGACCAGCCAAGCATCGGCGGGGCCATCCCCTTCAGCTCGACTAGCACAAGAGTCCCGGAGACTCGAGTAGGATGTCAGAATCGGCGAGCAGTAAGTGCTATGCGCCCCGACCAGCCAATGTAATAGGCTTAGAGCTGTAGAAGGAGGACATAGTTGTGTTATTGTAAACTTTAGCCTCTTCAGGCAAGCTTGTAATAACGTAACTGTATATCCTTATAAGCTTGTTTGCTTTGTATAAAACGTATTTAAGCTTGAAACTTTATGTTGGTGTAACTAAGTGAGAACATGTTAACGTTCTGTTTAGTTGTACCATTTTGGTCGACACATCATCCTAGATAGTTTGTGTGGCCTTAGTTTGTCATGTGGTCGGAGTGTGAGGTACGGTGACCTGTGCACACGTAGACGCGGACAAGTCAAACTAAGGGGGACCTGCCGATCACCCGTAACGTAGAGAGCGGATCCCATGCACGTGTTGGGAGGAACCGGAGACAAGGCCTGCTCCGAAAACTGTAGAAGGAGTGGTGGTCGGCTTTTACTGGCTAGGTTAGAATAATCATAAAATTCGAAGTGACACATTAGAGTGGTCGGAGAAATCATAATTGCTTTATTGAAGTAAATCGAAAGTACAAGGGGAGTACATATCTCAGTAGTTAAGCATAGAAACATCTAAGCTTGTCGATGTGCTACAAGTTTGGTACGTCTATACCATCCAGGTGAGCTAACCTGTAAGATGTTGGTCGTGTGACTTCCTTGATCATGAACGGTCCCTCCCATGGGGTTTTGAGTTTATGGACGCCAGCCTGGTTCATTTTCCACTTCAGTACCAGGTCCCCGACCATGAAGGAACGCTCTTTAATGTTCTTGTTGTAATACCTGCGCAAAACAGCAAGGTACTTGGCCATACGTACACAAGAATCGAGCCTTTTTTCTTCTGCGCTGTTAACTTCTAGCTCCCGTACTTCATTGACCTTGCCCTCATCGAAGTTCTCTACCCGTGCTGATCTGAAAGCTATATCTGGTGGGAGGACTGCCTCAGCGCCGTAAACCATAAAGTATGGTGAGACGCCTGTGTTATGGCTGGGCTGAGTTCGGAGGCCCTAGACCACGGCTAGTAACTCCTTGAGCCATCTTTTGGGAGCTTTGTCGTTTTCTCTATACATCCTTTTCTTTAATGTGTCCAAGATCATTCCATTTGCCCGCTCGACTTGTCCATTAGCTCTAGGGTGCGCCACCGAGACGTATTTTACTACTATGCTCCTTTCATCGCAGAAGTCCCAAAAAACGTTCTCGGTGAACTGAGTACCCAGATCAGTGATGATGCTGTTGGGTATGCCGAAACGGTGGATGACCTGGTCAAGGAACATGACAGCCTTTTTTGAAGATGCCTGTACCAAAGGCATGTATTCTATCCACTTAGAAAATTTGTCAATCAGCACAAAGACGCATGTAAATTTCCCAGGAGCCGGTTTGAAGGGCCCGATCATATCTAGTCCCTAGCATGCGAAGGGCCAAGAGGCTGGTATCGTCTGTATCTCATGTGCTAGTACATGGATTCTCTTGGCGAAGAACTGACAACCCTCACAGTGGTGGACTAGCTTCTCTACGTCGGCTACTGCTGACGACCAGTAGAACCCTGCTCGGAAAGCCTTACCGACCAATGTTCTTGAGGCCGCGTGGTTGCCGCATGAGCCAGAGTGGATTTGGTCCAGGAGATGTTCGCCTTCTTCCTAGGTTATACACTTCATCAAGATTTCCTCCTTTGCGTTTTTGCGCCATAACTTACCATCGATGAGCAGGTACTGCTTACTGCGACGCATCAGGCGCTCGTTTTCTATCCGATCAGTATAACCGCTGCCATCTATTAAGTACTTGATGAAAGGTACTCTCCAGTCAGGCTCATGAGTGGTCGAAGGCGGCTCGGTTGTGCTCGGCGCTGGAACCGTAGCCACCAATTGCTGGTCTGAAGCCTTGTCGACCGTGGAATCTTCCTCTTCGATGGAAGGCGTGAGCAGGTCTTGGACGAATACACCATGTGGGATTTTGGCTCAGGACGATCCTAACTTTGACAGCACATCCGCTGCTTGGTTCTTGTCCCAGACCATGTGTATGTACTCGATGCCATAGAACCTGCCTTCCAGCTTTCTTATCGATCTACAGTATGCGTCCATCTTTTCGCTGGTCGTGTCCCAGTCCTTGTTGAGTTGGTTGATGACCAGAGCCGAGTCTCCGTAGACATAGAGATGTTTAACACCAAGCTCAACCGCAATGCGTAAACCATGCAGGCATGCTTCATACTCGGCGGCGTTATTAGATGCTGGAAAATAAATCCTGAGAACGTACCGGAGCTGCTCCTTGGATGGTGACACGAAAAGAACTCCTGCTCCCACACCGTCAATGTTGAGAGAGCCATCGAAGTACATCGTCCAATATTCGTTGGATCCCGGAGAGGCAGGCGTGCTTAAGTCTGTCCACTCGACGATGAAATCGACGAGTGCCTGAGACTTGATTGTAGTACGGCTTGCAAATTCCAAGGAGAAGGGGCATAGCTCCATTGCCCATTTGACGATGCGCCCGTTCGCATCCTTATTGCGAATGATGTCCCCCAAGGGGTACTCGGTCATGACCACCACACGATATCCGTCGAAGTAATGTCTCAACTTTCGGGATGTTATCAGTATGGCGTAGAGCAATTTCTGAATCTGTGGGTACCTGGTCTTGGATTCATTGAGTACCTCACTGATGAAATAAATTGGCCGTTGTACCTTATAGGCATGGCCCGGCTCGTCGCGCTCGACCACCATGGTAGTGGAGACCACCCGATTGGTTGCTGCAATGTAAAGTAGGAGAGTTTTGTCTTCTCTGGGAGCAGTGAGGACCGGAGGTGATGTAAGGTATTGTTTTAGCTGCGTGAAGGCAGCGGCTGCTTCCTCCGACCACTCAAACTTCTCAGATGCTTTGACCAGTTTGAAAAATGGTAGCCCTTTTTCTCCTAATCTTGATATGAAACGGGTGAGAGCAGCCATGCATCCGGTAAGCTTCTGGACATCCTTCACCTTTTTGGGGGGCTTCATGTCTAAGACAGCTTTGACTTTCTCCGGATTAAGGCGTATGCCGTCGTAACTGACGACGTTGCCTAGCAGTATACCAGAAGGAACACCAAAGATGCACTTCTTTGGGTTTAACTTCCATTGGAATGTATTGAGGGCCGCAAAGGTGCGTTTTAGGTTGTCAACAAGGGTATGCGCTTCCTTGGTTTTGACAACTACATCATCCATATAGGCCTCTACAAGGTCATCTTTTATCTCGTCTGCGAGGCAAGCCTAAATGGCGCATTGGTATGTAGCCCTGGCATTCTTGAGCCCGAACGACATAGTCATGTAGCAGTAGACGCCAAAAGGCATGATGAAAGACGTCTTGATCTGATCGTCCTTTTTGAGAGCGATCTGGTGATAACCAGAGTAGCAATCGAGAAAGGAAAGGAGCTCACAACCGGCGGTTGAATCTACGACCTCGTCTATGCAAGGTAAGCCGAAGGGGTCCTTAGGGCAGTGTTTGTTGAGATTAGTGTAATCAACGCACATTCTCCATTCATTATTCTTTTTGAATACAAGAACCGGGTTGGCTAACCACTCCGGATGATATACTTCTTTGATAAATCCAGCTGCCAAAAGCCGTGTCACTTCTACCCTAATCACCTCCTTTTTGTCGCGAGCGAACCATCGTAGCTTCTGCTTGATAGGTTTGGCCTTGCTGTTGACATTCAAGGAGTGCTCGATCAAGTTCCGAGGTACACCGGGCATGTCGGTAGGTTTCCATGTGAACACATCCATGTTGCTCCTCAAGAACCCGACGAGCACGTCTTCCTATTTGGGATCCAGGTTGGCCCCGATAAGGGCCATTTTGCTGGAGTCACCGTCGACCAGCTGGATCACCTTGTGCTCCTTTGACTTGATGTTCTTGCATGGAGTCTCGAGGTCTGGGATCTCCAGGTGGTCGGTTGAGGTCTTCTTAGCATCGAGCATGGTCTCGGCCATGCGAATAGAGAGGTCGTGGGCCTCTGCTATTTTGAAACTGTCATCTTCGTAGGTGTAAGCGGCATACACGTTACCTCGAAGGGTTAGGACTCCTTTCTTGGTAGGCACCTTGAGCACCAAATACCTGTAATGAGGTATGGCCATGAACTTGGTGAGCGACGGTCGACCAAGAATAGCATGGTAGGTGCCATCGAAGTCAGCGATCACAAAGTTGACGTAGTCGGTGCGGAAGTGGTCCGGGGTCCCAAACTGCACAGGTAGCTGAAAGGTCCTAATATGGCTAGAGGGGGGGTGAATAGCCTATTTAAAAATCTACAAATTAACTAGAGCAATTTGATTAGAATGACAAATAGCGTAATGCAAACTTGCTCTAGCTCTACAAGGGTTGCAAGCCACCTATCCAACAATTCTAGTTGCAATGATTACTCAGGCACACAAACTTGCTACTCCAAAGAGCTCAACTAGATGAATGTAAATAATAAAGCAAGCTCTCAATTCTAATTACACTAAAGAGCTTGTATCAACTAGTTTGCAAGAATGTAAACAAGTAAGTAGGGTGATTATACCGCCGTGTAGGGGATGAACCAATCACAAGATGAAGATCAAGCCAATCACCGGGAGAATGCAAATGACAAGAGACAACCAATTTTTCTCCCAAGGTTCACGTGCTTGCCAACACGCTAGTCCCCGTTGTGTCGACCAACACTTGGTGGTTCGGTGGCTAAGAGGTGTTTCACAAACCTCGTCCACACGATAGGACACTGCAAGAACCGACCCACAAGTGAGGTAACTCAATGACACGAGCAATTTACTACAGTTACCTTTCAGCACTCCGCCGGGGAAGGTACAACTCCCCTTACAATCACCGGAGATGGCCACGAACAATCACCAACTCGTGCCGATCCTCCACCACTGCTCCAACCGTCTAGGTGGTGGCAACCACCAAGAGAAACAAGCGAAATCCGCAGCGCAACACGAATACCAAGTGCCACTAGATGCAATCACTCAAGCAATGCACTTGGATTCTCTCCCAATCTCACAATGATGATGGATCAATGATGGAGATGAGTGGGAGGGCTTTGGCTAAGCTCACAAGGTTGCTATATCAATGAAAATGTGCAAGAGTTATCCCTTGAGCCGGCCATGGGGCTATAAATAGAGCCCCCATCAAATAGAGCCGTTGTACCCCTTCACTGGGCAAAACACGCTCTGACTGGACGCTCTGGTCATACCGACCGGACGCTGGCCCTCAGCGTCCGGTCACCCGATGGACGCCACGCGTCACCAGCTTCAAACGCTGTTCGTCAGATTTCAACGGCTACGAAGCTGACTGGACGCTCCGGTCAAAACTGACCGGACGCTGAAGCCCCAGCGTCCGGTCGTTTCCAGTAAGCTCCCCGAGGCATGTTTTTTCGACCGGACACGTTCGGTCCACCTTGACCGGACGCAGCCAGCGTCCGGTGCTCAACCCTTAGCCACTGTGCAGACCTGTCAGTTTGACCGGACGCAGAAACCAGCGTCCGGTGCATCTCAGGTCCAGCGTCCGGTGCAACACCGAAACTGGCGACCTCTCTGCCAGCTCGACCGGACGCAGCCTTTCAGCGTCCGGTCGCTGAGTGACCCAGCGTCCGGTCAGTAGACTAACGCCGGCATCATTTCGACCAACTCCATTTCAACTCTAACTTCTTCACCCTTACTCAAATGTGCCAACCACCAAGAATTTTGCATTCGGCGCAATAGAAAATAGACATTTCATTTTTCCAAAAGCGCCGAATATTATCACAAACCCATCTCAACCCTACAAACACCTTGTGCACATGTGGTAGCATATTTTCACAAATATTATCAAGGGTGTTAGCACTCCACTAGATCCTAAATGCATATGCAATGAGTTAGAGCATCTAGTGGCACTTTGATAACCGCATTTCGATACGAGTTTCACTCCTCTTAATAGTATGGCTATCTATCCTAAATGTGATCACACTCACTAAGTGTCTTGATCACTAAAACAAAATGGCTCCTACATTTTATACCTTTGCCTTGAGCCTTTTGTTTTTCTCTTTCTTCTTTTCCAAGTTGCATTTGACCATCACCATGCCATCACCATTGTCAAGTTCTTCGCCATTGCATCATCACTTGGAGTAGTGCTACCTATCTCATAATCATCTTGATAAACTAGGTTAGCACTTAGGGTTTCATCAATTAACCAAAACCAAACTAGAGCTTTCAGTAGCGTGATCTGCCCGAGAGGTGTAGAGCTCTGTCCGGGGAGAACACCCTAGAACTGTGCCTCATATGGCTTAAGATCTGCCTGATCTATCTTTAGGGCGGGCAGACTGTTCTTGAACAGTATATCGATGGAGCTGCCACCGTCGATTAGTACTCTGTCGAACTAGACCTTGTTGATACAAGGAACGAGGACCAGGGGAAAACGTCCTAGCTCTGGTATTGCGGCCCATTGGTCCTTCCTGCTGAAAGAGATTTCGCGATGAGACCATGGAGGGAGCCGCGGATCGGTGAGGAGGTTATCGACGTTGGCCACGTTCAAGCAAGCATGGGCGAGCAGCTTGCGTTCCCGCTTGGTCTCGATGGACACTTTGCCTCCAATGATGGTGTGCACGTGATCGATTGGCTTGACATACTTGTGACGAGGGTCTGCATCGTCATTGTCGTTATCCTCGTTGCGTTGTTCCCCTGCATCGTTAGGCTTGTCGGATATGTCCGGAGCCTATTGACGCGTATAGATAGACTTGAGAATGCGGCAATTTTCCATGGTATGGTTTGACTTAGGATGGAGCTGGCAGGGCCCTTTCAATGCTTTGGCGTAGTCGTCTTCATAATTACGACGTCCGCCACCCTTTTTAATGGTATTGACCTCGCCAACGTCTTCCCGGGCACGCTTGCTCCTGTAATCGTCATGGTGGTTACGCCGCTGATTACGTTGGTCGCGGTGGTCGCGGGAGTCGTTGCGCTGGTTGCGGTGGTCAAAATTGTCGTTCTGACCACGGTTGTCGTGGTAGTTGTCGCGGTGTGGAGGGTGGTCGGAGCATGGAACCCTTGCTGCTTCTTCAATGATTATCTTCTTAGCGTCGTCGGCGTCCGCATATTTCTTAGTGGTGGCTAGGAGCGCTGTGACCGATTCAGGTCTCTTCTAGAGGAGCTTGTCTCTTAGGGCGTCGTGGAAGCGGAGGCCAGTGATGAAAGCCTCGATTGCCTCATTGTTAGATATTGATGGGACCTTGATGCGCATCTCTGAGAAACGCCGAACGTACTCACGCAGTGGCTCGTCTTTCCGGTCTCGGATCCGTTGCAGATCGTACTTGTTGCCTAGTTGTTCACAAGTAGCGATGAAATTGTCGATGAAGGCTTGCTTAAGCTCCTACCAAGAATCAAAGTAGTTTGCCAGCAAGCTGACCAGCCATTGGTGACCTGCATGGCCAACAGCGACTGGGAAGTAGTTAGACATGACGTGCTCGTCAGCCATGGCTGATCTGCACGTGGTTTCGTAGAGCATGACCCATAATTTGGTGTTTTCTTTGCCAGCGTACTTCTGAAGTTTCTCGAGCTTGAAATTCTTGGGCCATATGACTTGGTGAAGGTGCGGAGTAAACTGCTTCAAACCCAGTGGACCGTGGGCAGTGTCATACTCCATACGGTGATAGCTTTCATGGGATGCTCGATCGTCGGCTCTCTGGTTGATGCGAGCGCGTAGGTCACGTTCACCGAGGTAATGGCGGAGATCGTTATTGCCATCGCGGCGATCTCGATTGCCATCTGCATTAGCCCTGCGACCACGGTTATCTCGGTGGTTGTCGCGGTTGTCTCGGTGATTATCGTCCCGGACGTCGCGATGGTTGTCCTCCCGATGGCGGTTGTCATCCCGACCGCCGTCATGGCCATCATTGTTGTGCGAGCCACGTTAGTTGAGTGGCTGTGAATGACTTGGGTGCTGGCGGCTGTGGCTTGACTTGACTGATATGGACGGAGCCCGAGCTTGGTTTGCAATCTCCGCGGTCTGGGCCATAGCAGCCATCAGATAGGCTTGTATTTCATCGCTAACTGCTTGGGTTTTCGGGGTGTTCGGTAGCCGTTGCATTGTCGCCATGGCGACGGCTACGTTAGCACTTGGAGTCCTGAAGACTTGTTTGTCTCCCACCCTGTCAAAAGCATCGTTGAGGTCACGTGGATGGACCCTTATGCGCCATGCCTCCTGGTCTGCTTCGGCTTCGATTTGCCGGCGATTAAACCGGTCAATGTTGCATGCCTCTCGTGCAGTCGTTTCTTGTTCTGTTTTGCCAACTACCAGTGGTTCGTCATTGCTGACAACGTTGATCAAACCCCCTCGCCTTGGCGGGAAAGACGGGAATTGCGGGAACCCCGGGGCGTGATACGGGATATCCAGATCGTATTCGATGCCTTCATCTCCGTGATGCTGGAGCTTGGTGTGGATGGAGGCATCAGATGCAGTGCCAGACGAGGAGCTGGAGTCACCTTCTTGGACCATGTGGATGGATCCTTCATGATAATCTTCAATCCGAATCATGTTGACGAAGTTGCGTGGCTTCGGCCAAGGTCGGTGCATAAAACGCAGATCCGAGCGGCGTTGTAAGTTGTACGCGTAGCTGGAGGCAGCGTTTCGCAGGCCGTAGGGCTGGACCTGGTGGTTCTCCGTCGAGGCTTCGTACTCGGAGAGTCGGAGGCCTGTTGCGAAGGTCGGCTAGCGACGAACGGAGCGCCCCTCAGGAGTAGATATGACCACGAGATCTATTCTAAGTCGCGTAGGACGACTGGTCCGAGCTGGTCGGGTAGATCTATTGTGGGGAGTGGTTGCCTGCTCATTAGGTTGACTTTGAATCATACTTACGTAGGCATGGTCGGAGCCAGATGTACCGTGGTCAGAGCTAGATCCATCGTGGTCGGAGCCATATCCGTAGTGGTCGGAGCCGTATCCGTCGTGGTCGGAGCCGTAGCTGATGTAGGTGAAGTAGTGGTCGGCACGGACTGAATCCACACCTCCTCCGTGGTCATGGCGATGAAGTCGTCGGAGCCGGTGGTCCAGGTGATCTGGCTGACGGTGAACGTGAGGCCGTTCGGCGTAGCCATGGAGCTGGAGATGATGACCATCTTGTTTGCTTGGAGAGCAGTACGCACACCCCCTACCTGGCGCGCCACTGTCGACGAAATATGGTCGGCAGTCTACCTAGGGGTATGCCCAAGGTAGTAGATTGTTGGCAGACAGATGCGCAAGCCACAAACAAGACGGTGACGCAAGACAGACACGAGGTTTTATCTAGGTTCGGCCGCTAAGAAGGCGTAATACCTACGTCCTGCGTCTGATTTGTATTGCTGTATGTCAATGAGAGAGAGATGTTTTTTAGAGGGATCCCCTGCCCGCCTTATATAGTTCGGGGGGCAGGGTTACAGATCTGGAAACCAATCCTAGTTAGTTACAATTGCCATATGTGGCCGGATAAGGATTCCTATTGTAACCGACCAGGATCCTGCTTGATCGCCAAATCCGCCTTGACTCCTTGTGCGGGACTTCGATCAGGTTGGCTGGGCCGCATGTCGTCTTTCGGGTGGACCGGACCCATTGATCCGGGCCAGCCCAATCTTAGCCGTAAGGGTATAGGGGTTAATACCCCCACAGAGAGGATCCCAAGTCTCTGGTGGAAGGAGCGAATAGGTGCTGAGAGCTTGCTTGCCGCTTAGCCATGTGCTCGTGGCGTGCTCTCAAGTCTCAAGATCCCCCCTATCTCGATCCCCTTCATGGGGCGCCCTGCTTCCCCTTTTATAGGTGAAGGGAAAGCGCAGGTTACAGAGGAGGAAAAGGAGAAGAACGAGAGATAGAAGTAGGCTTCCAGGGTTGCCGGATCCTTTCATGTGGGCCCCGTTGATCGTGTAGATGTCAACAGGGTTGGCTCCATGTCGTGGCCCTGCTCGCCACTAGCGCCATGCACAGGCGTCATCTGTCGGTCATGGTGTTCCACTCTGTCCCGGTGGACGTCGTGGTGAACTGATGCGCCTGTCAGCCTCCGTACGAGGATTAGGCAGAACAACACCAGCACGCCCAACACTGTTCTTGATGTGAATCCCCAGGTATGGCCCATTATGGCCATGGATTACATCGAGGCGTGCCAGTCTCTTCCCTAGCGTCAGAGTTTTCACCTAGGCCCATACACCTAGACCTGGAGTGGTTGGTGGTGGTATGGGTCCCCGTCGGATGAGAAGGAACCTATGTCTTTGATGTCGGGTGAGACGAAGACCATGACCTTGGGTGAGATAGAGCTCGCACCTAAGGGGTCGGGCAAGACGAAGCCCACGCCCTTGAGGTCGGGCGAGACAGAGCCCATGGCCTTGTGGTCGGGCAAGACAGAGCCTATGGCCTTGGGGTCGGGTGAGACCTTTTAATATGTCTCTAGCTATCCGGTGAAGTCAGCGTGAATGCTAACTTCCTTGCTTTGGGTATCCCTAATATCGATACCCTATAGTAGCCCCCGAGCCTATGGAGAAGTAGAATACTCCTTTGGAGGCTTTTCTAGATGGGAGGACTCTAAGAGCCTTGGCCTTCTTTTTGTAGCACGTGGCATGTGTAGGTAGGATGATGATTCCCTTTTGTCACAATCAGTCTTCTTAGGGGCAAGTAACCGTAGGATTTGGGCGGTCAAAAAGATTTTTCTTGATTTTGGTTCCCTAGGATCCGATCGGTCCACCGTCGTACAATGATCATGTGTTCGGTCTCCTTACTAGTCCAACTTCCCTCGAGCCCCCATGCATAGCGGGGGTCCGGTCGAGGGTCGGCTCATCTTTGTGATCGTCATCCCTCAAGCATTTTTTTGATAAAATGGAGGGGCTGAGCCATGCCATGTTTTTCCTTGATGGACGAAACATGGTGCTCGGTGGTCTATTAATGGGCTAGTGCACATCACCCACCCCCTCTATCGCTAGAGAAGCCGCTCTAGAGGAGCTGCCGCCGCAAGAGAGGTCAACGCCGCTTGAGGTCGACAGGGGGACATCTCGGTCTCTGGTCCAGGTGGCTGCCCTCGATGATGCAGCAGAGGAGAGGGAATGGGGAATCATTCACATGGAGGTTGGGGATGCAGTTCGTGCCCTAACCACTATGCTGAGCTTGATGTGCGACATTGTCGCCCCTATTGGCCAAGTATGATATGACTGTGCTTCCGACACTCATGTTCTCTTTCCACACCTCTAAGTCTTGTCTTCTTTGTAGATCCTTATGGCCCATAGCCTAGAGAAGTCCTAGTTCCTTACCGAGAAGACGCGATGGAGTAAGGGGCTAGCCACACAGCTTGCTATCGCTCGTAAGGAGGTGGCTAAGCTTGCCCCTACCACCTAGGAGGTGGCCGACCTCTGAGTCAGGGAGAAGGACGCTCACAATGATGCCCGTGAGGCTGAGGAGAAGCTCGCGGCCCTGATCGAGAGGGTGTGCACGGACGTCGTGGAGGCCGAGTGGCTATGGAAGGAGCGGGAAGATTTGCTTTGGGCCATAGAGGAGCTCCGCACAGGGATTGCCATGGCTCGCCAGGAGTGTGCCGATGCTCAGTAGTGAATCGACCACCTCTAGGATGAGCTTTAGGGGGAGAGGGACCTGAAGGTTGTAGCCAAGGGCGTGTCCACCGGGCTCGCCATGGAGGTCGGCTAGCTCCAAGAAGAGGTCCGGCGTCTAGAGGCTGAGGTGACCCGGCAGCGCGATGAGGTGCGCTGGCTTTAGGGGGATGTGAATGGTAAGTATCCAGTTCCCTTGTTGTCTTTCTCCCTAGAATCCATGGTAAGCCTTTCGACATGGTCGATACGTGACTTGGGCAGATCTCAATGACATGCTTAGGGCGGAGGTGGTGAAGAGCCGTGGCCTAGAGAAGGAGCTCAGTGAGGTGAAGGACACCCTCCAGAAGGAGAGTGACAAACACAACAACCTACGCATCACCGTCTAGCTAGTCTATGATGAGCTCAAGCTGGCCCTAGAGCAAGAGACAAGCTCGCTCGCGGTTCGCGTCACCTAGATCATGGACCAGGCACGTGATATGGCAAGGGGCACGCTTCACTTTGGCATTCACTGATCGTTCGTGATCACCCATTCTCATTACGAGGACATCGATCTAGCGATGATGAGCCAAGGCTTCGCACCCATCTATACTAACGCCGAGCTAGACGACATTGAGAAGGAGGTGCCACCCCTCAGGTGCATGACCTTTCCATCCCTAGGATCCAAGGCATCATCTTATGACCGCGCATTTGGTCTTCTTGTGAGTCCAACTTCCCTTGAGCCCCCGCACATTGCAGGGGTCCAGTCGAGGGGTCAGCTCGTCTTTGTGATCATCATCCCTCAAGCATTTTTTTGATAAAATGGAGGGGCTGAGCTGTGCCATGTTTTTCCTCAATGGACGAAACAGGGTGCTTGGTGAGCTGTTAACGGGCTAGTCCAAGTGGGGCCCTGGCTTCCCATTCATGGGGGTCTGGCAGGGGTCAGTTAGTGACTGACTCTAGATTCTCAGTGGCCAATCCATATAGTTCTCGGGTCCATCGACCGGTCCCAAGGGCTCATTACCTTTCTTCGAGGGAAAACCATGGATAGGGAACTGACCAAGACTCAAACATGGGCTGGGATGCCTACGGTGCTCGTGTGCCCAGATATTGGCCACTAGTGGGTCCATCCCTTTCCACCCCTCATTCTAAGGGCACCCCAGAGCGGCTGTGAACCCGACAGAGGGCCAACCTTCGAACTCCTAGGCCTAAATGGGCCATAGGAGCGTGTTTAGCTCCGTATCTCTCCTTACCTGTGATGGTTCTCGCGCTTGTCTACAATGATGTCGAGCTGGATGACATCGAGAAGGAGGTGGCCCCTCTGGCATAGGACTTACCTGCCGAGATAGAGGATGAATCCCCTAAGAAATTAGTTAGGTTGATAAGCCAGATGATGAACTTGTAATAAGTGGACAAACTCTTAAATTTTGTTATGGCCAAACATATTTTTAGCTCTTCTCCCCTTTTTGTATAAAAAGGTTAATATGTTCCAACCCTTTTCGTCGTTAAGGCTATAAAGCTCGAGATGCGGGTGAAAAAACTCTAATCACACTAGTGAGCAAAAACGTTGTAGCCGCTGGGGCGTAGGTTTCTTGTAGTCTGACCAGTTTTACTCAGCGTTCGTTTCTGCAACCCTTGCTTCTAGATATTAATGTGAGAAAGGGTTGGGCATAGAGAATGTCTACCAGATAGATATGCTCTTATTAGCCACCGAGTGAGGCCCAACCCCTTGCCGTTGCTAGGATCGGGTGTCACTAAAGATCAAGGAGTTGATAGTGAAACCGATAAGAGAAAGTGTGCGTAGATTAAAGGTAAAAGCGACGTAGCTATTCGATATTCCAGGCATTGACAAAGACTTCACCGTCGATGGTCTTGAGCTTATAAATGTCTGGTCAGAGTACCTCTATGACGACGTACGGTCCCTCCCATGATGAAGAGAGCTTGTGGCAGTTCTTGTTGCTCTAGACGAGGCAAAGTACCAGGTCCCTGATGTTGAAGGCCCGACCCCGCACTCATTGGCTGTGGTACCAGCGGAACGCTTGCTGGTACATGGTCGAGCAGAGGAGGGCAACATAACACACTTCATTTAGCTGGTCCATGGCATCCTTGAGGGACACCTTGGCTCCCCGTTTATCGTACGCCCTGACCCTCGGCGCTCCATAATCGAGGTCAGTTGGGAGGATAGGCTCAGAACCGTAGGCCATGAAGAATGGCATGTAGCCGGTGGCCCGGCTGGGGGTCGTCCTCAGGCTCTAGAGCACCCCAAGAAGCTCCATGACCCATTGTTTGCTAAACTTGTTCAACCAGTTGAAGATCCTAGGCTTGAGGCCTTGTAGGACCATGTCGTTCACATGCTCGACCTTCCCGTTTATGCGGGGGTGCACCACGGCGGCCCAATCGACGCGGATGTGGTATTCATCACAGAATCAGAGGAACTTCTTCCTAGTGAATTGTGTGTCGTTGTCCATGATAATGGAGTTTGGGACTCCAAAGCGATGGACGATGTCAAGGAAGAACAGCATGGCTCGCTCGAACTTGATCACGGAAATCGATCGAGCCTCTATCCACTCTATAAACTTGTCTATGGTGACAAAGCAAGTGCGTATAGCCCCTGAGCGCCCTTTTGAGAGGTCTGACCAGATTGAGCCCCTAGACCGTGAATGGCCAAGTGATGGGGATCGTTTGGAGTGCTTGGGCCGGCAGGTGGGTCTACCAAGCAAAGTATTGACACCCTTCACAGGCGCGCACAATCTATTCAGCATCGGCTACTATGGTCGGCTAGTAGAAGCCTTGTCGAAATGCATTTCCTACCAAGGTCCTAGGTGCAGCATGGTGCCCATAGACCCCACCCGTGGATATCACTTAGCAACTACTTCCCTTATTCGATGGGGATGTAGTGCTGTAGGATCCCAGAGTGGCTTCGCTAGTAGAGCTCGCCCTCAATAATGACAAAGGACTTGGCATGATATGTGAGGCGCCGAGCCTCCATTTTGTTTGTCGGCAGCACCTCACGAAGGAGGTAGTCAAGGTAAGGCATCCTCCAGTTGGCCAGAGGGTCGGGCTCTATCGCTGGATCCTCGTCAAGCTCCATGACTTCAGGGTCAGATGGAGCCATCAACTGGTTAGCCCCCAAGCCTAGGGCAGGTGGCCCATAACTAGTCTGTTTTGGCTCCTTGTAGTGGACTAAGGGCTTGTATTAATCATTGGCAAAGACACCCGTTGGCACCAGCTCTCGGCCAGACGCCATTTTCGCCAGCGTGTCGGTTGCCTCATTGACACACCTCGGGATGTGATTGAGCTCGAGACCATCAAACTTGTCCTCCAGCTGGCGAACTTCTCGGCAATACATAGTCATCTTGGCATTGTGGTAGCTTAATTCTTTCATGACTTGGTCAATGACTAGCTAGGAGTCACCCTAGATGTCAAGCCGTCGGATACCCAACTCGATGGTGATGTGCAGGCCGTAGATGAGTGCCTCATACTGGGCCACATTGTTGGAGGAGGGGAAATAGATGTGAACCATGTACCTCATGCGTACCCCAAGGGGTGAAACAAAGACCAGCCCTACGCATGCACCTTTCTTCATTAGCGATCCATCGAAGTACATCATCCAATACTCTTGGTCAATGACTGCTGGTGGCATTTGGATCTCGGTCCACTCTACAATGAAATCAGCCAGCACTTGGGACTTGATGGCCGTCCGAGGGGCATATGAAATGCCTTGACCCATCAGTACGAGTGCCCACTTCGCGATTCTTCCTATGGCATCCTAGTTTTGGACGACCTCACCGAGAGGAAAGGACATCACGCCCATCACCGGATGTGACTTGAAGTAGTGACACAACTTTCTCTTAGCGATAAGGATGGCGTACATGTGTTTCTAGATTTAGGGGTAGCGAGTCTTAGAATCAGACAAGAACTCGCTAATGAAGTACACGGGATGCTGTACTTTGAGGCCGTGTCCCTCCAATCGCAGAACCGACCAATTTATAAGAGCACAAGTACAACAGCGGTCCGCAAGCGGTCGCACTATTATACTTGAGCCCATATAAACCTGGTAGTCCATTGAGTACCACGACGGGTCTCAATAAACGATCCACATACAACCAAGATTGTAAATGATTCAACATACATGTCACATGTTACATAAAGTTCATAGATACCATTCATTCCTTAGAGTACGAAATAGAGTTATTACAAACCAAGTTCCGTAGATAGTAGCAGAAGCAAATTAAAGTTCGAAACTAGCATTTGTCAACATAGTTCAAATACAGTGCCAACTCATGATCACAATCCACAAAAGCATATAAGAAGGATTATTAAAGATGCCTACCCAGGGCTCACTCCTCATCCATGGCGGGATAGAAGCAATTCTTGCAATAGCCGTGATAAACTGTACCATCTATAACAATGGGAATAAAACCCTAAGTATGAGAAGGTACTCAGCTAGACTTACCCATCATAAACCAGAAATAAATTGACTCCAAGGATTATACAAGGCTTTATCAGTAGAGGTAGCTTAACAACATTTTGCATAAAAAGCGATTAACTCAGTTATACAATTGTACTTTGGTCATCAAGTTAAATATAGCTATTCATCTCTAGATTAGCAACTAGCCTGTGCCAAACATGTGGTATATCATTTAAGAGCATACAATAGTAACCATAGCCAGTGTAGTAATTCCATATTTAATCGAACCATCACATTCTATAATACAATTACTATGATGTTGGAGCTTGCCAAGTTTCTCACTATCCAGGAGAGACGGCGATTTGAATCGATTTCAACCAGCTGGAAATTTATTCCTAACACAAACCCAGGTAGACCAAATCAATGGTCACCTTAGGTCACCTTTGGTACAACTTAGGTACATATTTCGCGGGTTAGACCAGCGCCACACAATCAGGGACAACCAGTTGTTAGGACGATCAGGACTGCCCTGCCCTTGTGCTCAAGGCTGGCTCCCCACACAACCTTACTACCATCTAGAGTGTGCACTTTTATAGAATGGGGCCCGGCCTGAGTTGAGCTACTCGGCTTCACGGTCAAATGAGTTATCTGGCAAGCTAAGTAATAGGCATGCGTTCAATCTTGTTAGAAGTGCCAACAACGGTACGGTCCTTAATCGGCGTAGACGGAATCACATGAGTCAACCTACACATAGACTCCACTTGGCCTCCATTTACATTACCCCATGGTTCTTTTCCACGATAGCAAATATAGCCAACCGTGCTTCGGTATCCACCTATATCTCACAGGTGATAGGAAATCACCTGACTTCTACCGGTCTTAGCATGGCTAAGCATATATTCGATCTTGGACCTACATAGGGTTAAATGTTTATGTAACTAGACAAGGTAGTTCTATGCATTAAGTGTTTCCAATCAACTCTTATAACCTAATGCATCAAACATAAAGGACTCAAGTAGTATTTTGTAAAACATGGGAGACTTAGAATGCTCCAGGGCTTACCTTTGAGGAAAGAGGTGGGTCGATGATCTAGGCACTCAAGGAGCTCTTCAAGAGTCTGTTCCTCTTCTCCTAGAGCTATGGCTTGAGGAGTCTCCTGCTGACCCTCCTCCTCTTCTTCGTTGAATTCCAACAACGTTATCTCCTCGGTTGATCCTATATGCATGAGCACGGAATAAGATATCGTGAATGCATATACGATGACACATGTAATATGATATAACATGATGAATGCATTCTCATAAGTACTTTTGATAGCATGGTATTAAAGTAATAACAAGTGCATCTTATTTTACTGAGAAGGTGCATATCTCTTCTCTACTACTTAAGTAAACACTTCTGTAATCTATTTACCGAACTTCAAGATAGTAGCTAATTTTTTTAACCATAACTAGTTATACATATTGAAAAAATATAGTTGTGTACATTTTGGAAAGCTTATAAACTTTTCAACAACTTTCTTTTAATACTCTTAATGTGATTCAATAGTTATCTAGGTCAAATAATTCACTTATTTAAATCTATCCAGACAGTAAATATTTCGGACAGCAAACTTCTAACAACCAAAACTCTTAAACCCTAAGGTCTATGACTATGAAAATTTAATACAAGGTAGATCAGTAAGTTATCTACAACTTTGTTGTTAACAAGTTTTACAGAAAAGACCATTATCCACATGAAATTATCCACTCAACCGAAACTATACATGCAACCATTTATTTGAATTATAAAGCAATAATTAATTAGTTGCATACAACCAATTGCTTCTAAGCCTTACTATTAACATCAACAGTTCATATGTATCACAAGTACCCTAGAAAATATCATGGTCAATCATAATTTATTTATTTAAATGCCTTTATTAATTTAATTAGATAATTAGGGGAAATAACAAACATATACCAAATGTACACAATAAATTCTCATAAAATTAAAGTAACTTTCAAATGCTCCTAATAGACTACTATAAAAAATTTATACCATTTTAACATGTATAACATTCTCTACAAAAATGACAAGCTAGCAAGGTTTATTTTAGTAAAAATGGTTAACCCAATAGAAAAGTGTCAAACAACAGATTATATATTTTTTTAGCTTCATAATAGTGCCATAATACTGTACATAAATTTGTATGGCAATATGTTACTCATTTTTACCCCTATAATTTTCCTCAGAAAACACCATTTATTAATAGATAAATAGAATGACCCTATTTCAATCAAGTTTACTACAAGCTTATTATTTTTCCTAGCTAGAGCATGTCAACACAAGACCAGCAAAATTGGAATCACAATTTTATCATATTCCTAGCTCAAGTTACACATTTTACAAAATTGTAAACATGCAAAAAGCACTTTATCTAGCTATATTTTATTCACCTAGAAAAGTATTAGAAACGGTGTATCTCATATTTTTACAAAATACTACACTTCATAAGGAACCCAACAAAATTTGGTTCTTCAAAATTGGACATTCCTAGCTCTAGATATGATTTTCCAAAGTTAGCACAAAAATCTAGAAAATAAATACAAAAACCTTAGACTGAACTCGCTGACGCCTAGGGCCCACTGGTCAGCGGACCCCGCATGTTAGTGACCCAAAAACAGAGCACGGTGGTCAGCCAATGCTATCTCACCGACGATGAGCACTCTGGCAAAACCGACCCCACCTACGTGATCTACTCACTAACCCGTGTCGACTAGTACCCGTTGTGGCAACGCAAGCGCACCAGAGCTACCTCATCGCAGGCCATAGCGGCATGGTAGCGCTACACTGAGGTACACCGGCCGTTACATGCCACTACAAGGCCTAGTGAGAAGCGCACGAGCTCCGCGGTGACTACACGGATCTAACGAGATGACCTAGGCTAGATGGGACATGCCGATGAGGTCTGCCCACGTGCGCGGTGGCACGACGGTGAGAGCGCGATGGCGTTGGTCGTCATGTTCCGCACCAGCGAGGCAACCATTCGCAGTGAGGTCATGCTACAAGCTAGACTATACTCTGCCTAAGATGTAACATGAAGAAGGCAAAGGAATGCGTGACTGAGCCGAGCAGCGGTGAGCTCACCGTGAAGGCGGCCATAGAAGTCGAGCTTTCCGGTGAGGACGAGAACGGTGATTTCACCCTCACCATAGCTCATCAGGCACTGATAGCGCATCGAGGAGGTAGAGGAGAAGATGGTGCAACTGCTGGCTAGATGGAGGTGGCAATGGCACGGTGGAGCAGGCGCTAGGCGACGGCGGAGCCATGCGGGGATGCGGCGACGCCCGGTGCTCCGCTGTGCGAGCGAGAGCGAGAAGTGGAGAGGACGAGAGTGAGTGAAATAGGCAGCGTAGCTCCTCTAATATCGCATGCCAGCGCGCTGCGACGAGGGCCCGACGCCGGCTAGCGGTAGCCACAGGGCGGCCAGACTCTGCCTCGGTCGGCCACGACGGCGCGACGCGACTTTGGCCATTAGGGTCCGATCTCATGTCTGACAGCGCGATTTCAACGCCTCCAATCTCCTAAACTAAAGCGAATCAGTGCAAGACGCTAAAACAAAACTTGTAGAGCTACATACCAGCTCCAACATTGATTAAATGGTCTAGGTCTAATTCGCAATGGTGAGCAAGTTAAATTGTCCCAAAGTCAGGCACAATGAATTTTTAACTCAGGACTTAGAAAAATTCCTAAGTGCCAAAAATAGTGTTTTGCTAATTTTTGTGAGCTACAAATGACCAAGCTAGGCACAAAATTAGCTCATGACCAAAAAATAAAAGTTGTTGCTCTAATCAAGTATTACAACTTTGCTTAAGGGTGCACTACCATGCAAACATTCTATGACATAGTTCAACCTAGGTCAAACATACCACTAAAAAATGATGACCTACACTATAACTATGACTTAGAGACCAAACTAGCCTTAGTCATGAATACCAAGGTTGTTCATAGTGACATTCTAATCATGTTCAAGGTATTCCTAAGGTTCCACCATCATTTTATACATTGGCTACACATAAGTACTTCCTAGGTCAACAGGCATGTCATCACTTAGGAGCTTAATTAGATAAAGTGATCTACATGACCATTGTTCCATTAGTCATCCTAAGTGTAGCTAAGGTGTTTTAGTGACCAACATCAACCACTTGCACTTATTCACACATGATCATAAGCATACACATATGAAAACATAGAATAACAAGGCACGTTTCACATGTTTCAATTACATGTTTCATATGTAAAAGCTTATATATAAATACTTGATGATTATGCTCATGCAATGCAAGTGAAATTATGCAAGCCTAACACCTAGGCGCAAGATAAAATGGCTAAGCGTTGTGAGGCACCCTGTAACTCGTTGTACCCTCTTTATGTTCTAAATTATGCCCATCCTTGTGATGGCCGAGATCTTCTCTGGGTTGGTTTTGATACCACACCCAGAGATGATAAAACCCAGTAGCATACCCCTTTGGACCCCAAAACACATTTCTCAGGGTTGAGTTTGATGTCGTTTGCTCAGAGTTTTGTGAAGGACTGCTTTAGGTTGGCTATGAGCTGGTCAGCCAATTTGGACTTGACCATGATGTCGTCTACGTAGGCCTCAATGGTTCACCCGATGAGGTCCTTGAAACACTTAAGTATACAACACTGATACGTAGCCCCTACGTTTTTTAGACCGAATGGCATTATGACGTAGCAGAACGATCTGAATGGGGTGATGAAAGATGTCGCGAGCTGATCAGACTCTTTCATCGTAATTTGATGGTACCCATAGTACGCATCAAGGAAGCAAAGGGTTTCGCACCCTAACGTCGAGCCGACTACTTGGTCTATGTGTGGCAAAGGAAATGGATCCTTTGAACATGCTTTGTTGAGACCCATGTAGTCAACACACATTCTCCATTTCCCACTCTTTTTCATACAAGAACAGGATTGTCTAACCACTTGGGGTGGTATACTTCCTTGATGAACCCAGCCGCCAAAAGCTTCGCAATCTCCTCGCGCGATGGCCCTATGTTTTTCCTCATTGAAGTGACGTAGGCACTGCTTCACCGGCTTGGAGCCTGGCCTGATCTTCAAGGTGTGCTTGGCGACTTCTCTCAGAATGCCTGGCATGTCCGAGGGTCTCCACGCAAAGATGTCTCTATTGGCACAGAGGAAGTCGGTGAGCGCGCTTTCCTATTTGGAGGAAAGCGTGGTGCCGATGTGCACCACTTTGCCCTTGGAGCCATTGGGATATATGAGGATCTCATTAGTGCCCTCTATAGGCTAAAAAACCCAGCCGACCACTTGGGGTTGGGTGCTTCTTCAATGACCTCCTCCCTGATGGCTGCAAGCTCTTTGGAGGCAACAAATGTCGTAGCGTGTTCGTAGCACTCGACCTCGCACTCGTAGGTGTGCTGAAAGGAGGTGCCGATGGTGATGACCTCACATGGACCTGACATCTTCAACTTTAGATAGGTGTAGATGGGGACGACCATGAACTTCATGTAGCATGGACGTCCCAGGATGGCATGGTAGGTCTTGTGGAACCTGACCACCTCGAAGGTAAGGGTCTCCGTCCTATAATTGGTCAGATTTCTAAAGGTGACAGGTAGATTGATCTACCCAAGTGGAACGACCTGCTTTCTAGGCACGATGCCGTGGAAAGGCACCCCGGTCGGCCGAATGCACAATCGGTCAATGCCCATGGCGTCGAGCGTTTTAGCATACATGATGTTGAGGCTGCTGCCTCCATCCATCGGCACCTTGGTAAGCCACTTCGTACCGATGAATGGGTCGACCACGAGTGAGTATCTTCCTAGCTATGGGACAATTTTTGGGTGGTCGGTCTGATCAAAGGTTATGGCGGACTCTAACCATCAGAGGAATGAAGGCACGGCCGGTTCGGCCGTATAGACCTCGCGGCGCGTAAGCTTCTAGCGACGCTTGGATTCATAGGCCGCCGACCCTCCGAAGATCATGAGTCAGCCATCCAACATTGGAAATCCGCCATCCTTCCCCACGGTGTCATCTATAGCCACCTTGGGCTCCTTCCTATGCTCCCCCTTATTGGAGCCTCCGGATAAGAACCGCTTCATGAGAACATAGTCCTTGTATAGGTGCTTGATGGGAAAAGCATGGTTCAGGCATGGCCCTTCGAGCAGCTTCTCAAAGTGGTTTAGGGTACCCTCGGTGGGCTTTCAACCCCCCTTGCGGTCGGTAGTGGCCACGAGCGAGCCCTCGCACCGTTGCTTGTTCTTCTTGTTGGGGCGGTTGGAGGCGCCTTCGCCAGCGTCCTTGTCCCGCTTTGCCTTGCCCTTGGGATAGTCGAAAATCACCTTGACCGCCTCCTCGCCCGAGGCATGGCTAGTGGTGATATCGAGGAGCTCCTTGGTGGTTCATGGACCCTTACGTCCCAGCTTGTGAACCAAGGACTCGTAGGTGGTCTCGGACAGGAAAGCTCCTATGACATCGGCATCGGCGACGTCGGGCAGCTTGTTGCACTGTCGGGAGAAGCGTCGGATGTACCCACGAAGAGTTTCCTCAGACTTCTGTCAGTAGTTTCTAAGATCCCATGGGTTCCCAGGACACACGTATGAGCCCTGAAAGTTTTTCACAAAGATCTTTTTTATGTCCGCCCAACTTTGGATTCGGTTGGGCGGAAGGTGTTCCAACCACATTCGCGTCAAATTGGCTAGGAATAATGGAAGGTTGTGGATAATGAAATTGTCACTATCCACTCCACCGGTTTGGCAAGCAAGCCGATAATCCTCGAGCCACAGCCCAGGGTTTTTTTCCCCGGAGTATTTTGGGATGTTGGTCAGTGGTCAGTACCATGGTGGGAAGACGGCATTGAGGATGTATTGGCCAAAGGCCTGAGGTCCTAGCAAGTCGGGGCTCGGGCTTTAGTCCTCACTGCTATTGTAGCGTCCGCCACGATGAGGGTGGTAGCCACGGCTAGCCTCCTCCCTCTCATTGCCGTGGGCATGCCTATGGGCATCTAGGGTGTCACGCGAGTCACGGTGGAGACTGAGACGCTCATGCACCGGAGCCGCGGCACACGGCCTACCGCTGCGCTTGGTGGACTAACACGTCCCAGTCGGGTCGCTCTAAGGGCGCACACTAGCTGGTGTCGAGCTCGCATTATCAGGACAGTGAGCCCTCAGCCTGCGGCGCCGCCGTAGGCTAGAGTAGCGTGTGAATCTCACGATAGGGCCGACAATCCTTGGGCATCGTAGGGCCTGGAAGCCCCCAGAGCAAGGCCGTCGTGGCAGCGATGTTCTAGCTTGCCCAAGTGAAGTGTGGGAGGGCTTTGTCATCGTCAATGATCCTTTGGTTCACATCGTGGGCCGTGGCGCGCGCACGCCCACCATCTCTGTGGTGCTCGATCTCTCGCTTGAGCTTCACGTGCTCCTACTCGAGCTGGAGTCGTGCTTCTTCGAGCTCTTGGTGTCGCGCCCTCAGCTACTCTACCCATAGGCGAGGTGGCGCCCCTGCATCCCCCTCAACCTCATTGTCGAGGTCATCTGTTAGGGTAGTCCCTCCCTAGCGGATGTTTTTGATGTATCCCTCAAGGGTACCTACCATGAAATATTCTTGTGAGGTGTCATGGCTCCCCTTGCTAGAGTCAGAGTCGAAGGGCGACTTCGATTCTCCTATGAGAAGGTCATGGAAAGATTCTACGATGTATTCAGTCATCCCCACGAACTCGTCGTTCGTAGGGGATGGGGGCATGTGCTATGCCACAAGGTGGCCAATGGTCTCTCTAGCATTGCATAGACCGAATGAGAGCGCTGTTGGGGTGATCCGGATGAGGTATTCTAGGGAGAGCGGCTCTCCTCCGGTAAGCTGTGTCATGACATTGGCGAACAAGAAGGTGAGGCGGCCTAGGTCCTCCCAGGATGATCGGGGTCCCAAGAAGGCATCGAGCTGGCTCTAGCCTCCTGTAATCGAAGCCGAGGAGCTGGCCGCTCTCAGGGGAGTGGGCCTCTAGTGCGTGCAGCTGTAGCTCCTCAAGCGCATTGGTGATCGCGTTGAGGCCAGCGTAGTGGAGAGGTTGGACGGCGATAGGAACCTGCACTAACTCTCCCTCTGTCGTAATGATGAAGTCCAGGTTCCCAAAGCGTACGTGCGCGCCCGGGACCTAGCTGACACCGTGACTAGCCATCCGAGGCCTGACATGGACGTTGAGATGCTCAAAAAGCCCCTACCTGGTGCGTCAACTGTCGGTGTTTTTGGACCAATGATGAGTAAATTTATATTTGCACGTCTGGCTCGGATGGTGTGTTCAGAGGACACAAGGGTTTATACTAATTCGAGGAGAACGTCCCTACATCCAATTCGCTGCTACTCATGTTACCGGCACTTGGTTTATAGTAGGGGTTACAAACAGTCGAGAGAGGGAGAGGATCTCAAGTCTCTGGTGGAAGGAGTGAATAGGTGCTGAGAGCTCACTTGCTGCTCAGCCGTGTGCTCATGTCGCGCTCTCGTGTCTCAAGATCCTCCCCTATCTCGATCCCCCCTTCATGGGGTGCCATGCTTCCTCTTTTATAGGTGAAGGGAAAGCGTGGGTTACATAGGAGAAAAAGGAAAAGAACGAGAGAGAGAGAAGAAGGCTTCTAGGGTTGTTGGGTCCTTCTTCTCCTTCATGTGGGTCCCGTTGATCCTGTAGATGTCAACAAGGACGGCTCCATGTCATGGCCCTATTCGTCACTAGCGCCATGCGTAGGCGTTATCTGCCAGTCATGGCATTTCACTCCGTCCCGACGGACGTCGTGGTGAACTGACGCGCCTGTCAGCATCTGTACAAGGATTATGCAGAACAGCACGGGCACGTCCGACATTGTTCTTGATGTGAATACCTAGGTATGGCCCATCATGTCCATGGGTTATATAGAGGCATGCTAGCCTCATCCTTGGCGTCAAAGTTTTGACCCAGGACCATACGCTTGGACCTGGAGTGGTTGGCGGTGGTATGGGTCCCCGTTGGATGAGATAGAACCCGCGTCCTCTAGGTCGGGCAAGACAGAGCCCGCATCCAAGGGGTCGGGTGAGACGGAGCTCATGACCTTGAGGTCGAGCGAGACGGAGCCCGCGGCCTTGGGGTCGAGCGAGACCTTTTAATACATCTCGAGCCATCTAGGGAAGTCAGCGTGAGCACTAACTTCCTTACTTTGGGTATCCCTAATATCGATATCCGACACTTCTCTTCTTTTTCTTCTTGTTTCTCTCTTGAGCCTATTTTCTTCTTTCCTTTGCTTCTTCTCCTCTAACCGCTGCTCCTCCTTCTTATCTCTTGCTTCTCTTTTTAGCTTTCTTGCCTCCTTTCTTCTTCTTCTCTCATTATCATTGAGAGCTCTTTTGGTATCGATAGCCTCAAGATGTGGTAGTGTGGTGTTGCTTGCTGTCGACATGCCCAGCTCCCTATGTGTCCATGTCGACATCCACCCACTTCACGCCACTAGTTCCTTCTCTGGGCTCCATACCTCATGCGGTGAAGCGTATATAAGGTAACCCGCTCTAATACCACTTGTAGGATCTCTAGTTGGCCTAGAGGTGGGGTGAATAGGCCTATCAAAACAAACATTCAAACTTTTATCAAATTCACCCTATGGCACTGCCGCTCTAGAGGGTGGCACTGCTGGACTGCGGCACTGCCGGACCAGAACAGCGGCACTGCCACACCTGTAGATAACTTTGAGTCACAGTTCAAAATCAGTGAATGAAAACTTAGATCAGAGAAATTTCTCAGCCTACTGCAGGTATGATTCTCACAGATCAAGAGCTAAAAGTTGTAGGAACACCACACACAAGTAGATCGACTAGAAACCCTAGAAATCACCTCAACCAACAATATGAAATACAAGTAATGTAAATCAAGCACAAGTGACACAATGATTTATCCCGTAGTTTGGCTCGTCACCAAGGCTTGTCTACCTCTACGTTGTTGAGGTTAGCCACTAAGGCTTAGGGTTTTCCAATTCTTCCTCATTCTCAAGTCAAGAGACTTAACTCTTGAGATGAGGGGTGAGTATACTAGCTTTAAGAGATGGTTACAAAGCTCCTGGGGCTACCGCACAAGTTGACAAGCTCCACAGGCGACGCTCTAGCCGTCTTGGAGCCAAGCTCCAAGAGTAACGAACACAACCGCCGGCCAAAACGTGAACCAAGTGTCCTTTTGAGTTGAGAAATCAATGGAGCTGCTTTCTAATCGAGTTTTAGACCCTTTTTTCTTAAGAATTGATGGGGAAATCAATGTATTTGCTTGAGGACTCAAGGTCACTAATGGAGGGAGAGAGGAGAGAGAGCTCTTTTTCTGTTTTAGGCGTGCTGGAATGAGCAGGAGGAAGAAGATAGTCGTTGGGGAGGAAGAGGATTGGTATAAATACCCCCTCAGCCACAACGGTCACTTAAGTCACGGCAGTGCCACGGCTTAAGTGCGGTAGTGTCACACTATGGCAGTGCCTCTCTTCAAGTGCGGTAGTGTCATACCAGTCAAGACAGCAAGGGTAAGAGTGAAGTTTAGGTTGTCGTGGCTGTGAATCTGAGGATGCATGTATATGTTTGAGCACTTGGTAGCATATGTTAGATTAAGCATTGTGTTCTCCTTTATAGTACGGCTTTTCCTATACTCAAATTCAAAATATAAAAGAATTTAAACCTCTTTTGAGTTTGAAGCCATCAACATTTGTAATTGGGGGCTCCTCCACTTCGTGTAGCATCATCGAATATAAATTCCCTGCTTGTCATCTCGATAAGTCTCATTAATTCTCTAATTACATGGTTATTATCATCAAAACCTATAATTAAAGCTTGATTGCACTTTCCGCACTGTCTGCTTCACCTTGGTCACTGGCTGATTAGCTCCAACTCGTGAATGAAGCACTTCACAAAACAGTGAATAGAGAGCAGGCTCTGAAACTGACCCTCGTGTATAGCCTTACGTCTCATGTACTAGATCACCCAAAGACGCACCACCACCCGCGTCAGGTTCTCGTGTGGTAGATGGTTCATTACCACCGAGTCGACCTATGGAACCTGTCTCAGGAGCTCCACGATCTCTTCTCTTTCTAGGCTCCACACATCTTGAAACATTACACTCAATCAGCGAGTGTTTCCATGAATCTGACCCCACACATAAAGAACATCTTTTGTTCGGTGCCATATTCCTTAGATGACAAACATCTCCCGTCGGTACAGAATTTTGGGCTAACAGCGCGTTGGCTGGTCGGTGCTGGTGCTGGTTTGGGCTGGTTGGTGCTGGTTTTTTGTGAGAGGAAAATACTTTTGGCTGGTTGAATAAGCCTGGCTGAAACCAACAAGCGAACATGGTGTAAATCTCCATAAGAACACACGCACCTTGGATGACACTATAATCTTCCATAGTTCACTCCACCTTGGATGACACTACCATAGTTCATTCCTTTTTCTCTGAAGCAGTGTTTGACCACCGTCCATATGCTCCTCCCAAGCATTTGCACCATCAGGGGCCGAACGCACCAAAAAGACCACAGATTTCTCAATGAACTAATCGTTTGGGGGTTTTTATATAGACATGGCCTCACAAACGAGAAGTGCTGTTGTAACAATTGTCTTAAGGCCCTCAAGGAGAAACGTTTGACTGCTTCAGAGATAGTACAACACCATCGGTGGCGAGATTAGAGATGATATTTTTTTTTTGTAAATTATAAGTCGTTTAAGTTCTGTGTTAAGTTTTTTTACTTTATCTAGATTTGTAGAAAAATTTACAGACCACGGCTATGTCAAACAATTTTCACTAGATGCATCACAAAATATATTTGACAATGATTCTTTTGATATGGTAGAGGTTAATATATTTTTTTCTATAAATTTAATCAAATTAGATAAGTTCTAAGTCAAAACTGAGTCCTAATTTAGAACAAAGTCAAAACAGACGTCCGTCCGGAGCGCTAACGTCCGGACGCTGCCACGCAGAGGGAGCGAATGAGCGCATAACGTGTCAGGCTCGCAAGGGAGCGCACCAGGAGTGGGCCCGTGTCGCCCTGGACATCGCCCCGAACGTTGTCCACGCTGTTGGCCGCTGCCCACGTGCAACCCATGTGCAACACCCGATGTACTTTTGAAACATCCAGATGCAACAGTTATAACATATAAAAGAAGACAAATGAAACACTTGAAACGAGCGTCTGAAACACTTGTGAAAATGTCTAAAAAAACATTTGAAAAAAATTACAAACATATGCAACATCCAGATGAAATACTCGCAAACATACGTATGAAACACCTTAAAACACTTGAAACATATGCTTTCAATATGCATGTATATTCAACATCTAAATCTACATTTGCAACATTCAGATAAACCACTTGCAACATTCGTTTGGAACAGATGAAACATTTGGAACATACACTTGAAAGATAGGCCACGTTCGGCTTACCTTAAAAGCCAGCTTGTTCGGCTTCTTTTTTCAGCCGGAGTAGTATTTTTCTCTCACAACAATTCAGCTTTGGCTTATTTTTTTTCAACTAATTTCAGCCAAGCGAACCGGGCTATACGTGTATAGCCATTGCAACAATGTGCAACATCTCAATCTACTTTTGCAACATCGATATAACACTTCCAACATATTTCTGAAACATGTGAGAAAACTTAAACATACTATTGCAACATGTGTTTTTATTGTAGCATCTGATTGCTGCTTGAACAATGGAGGCTCGTCGACGCGGAGCTCGACGCCAGCGCAGAGCTCGATGCCGTGGAGTGGCGCAGAGGTCACCGATGTAGAGCTCGTTGGCGGCACGAACCTCGACAGGGCAAGGGCAGGCGGATGGAGCGCGAACGCGACAGGAGACGCAAGTCTGGGTGAGGGCACGAAGGCGGCGACCCGGTTGGGACCGCGCGGCTGAGGGCGAGATCCATCCAAAAGCAGGGGCGCGCAACGCGCTGAGCGAGCAGATAACATGGGCGAGACGCAGAGCGAACAGACATCTTACTGATGACCTATAAGATTTTTAGATTTTGCAATACATCTACCCAGTGACGGAGCTGGCCAATTTGCACGCCTAGGACCAGTGGGCCACTATGCGATTCCTTCCTGGTTGTGCTAGTGGGCCGCAAGCCGCAAGCATGCCGGCAGGCAGCTGCTGAGCTTCAAACGCAGGCCTTCATTGATGTGTTGATGGGCCAAGACTAGGGCATTTCATGAGAATAGCAACCTGAACCATGAGAAAATTGAGAGGCTATAAAGAGAGATTTGGCCCACACCAAGGGCCGTGACCCTGGTGGCCCTACGCCCAAATCCGCCCCTCCATCTACCGTCTCAATCGAAAATACAAACACCGGGTGCATCTTTGTAAGCTACGGACGTACTGTATAAACGAAATTTTATTATATTAAAAACCACTGTACTAATTTGAATGGCAGAAGCTTCACCGCCCATCCCATCCCCCAGATTGACCGCCCAAGCCTCTCCACCTCATGTTCCTCGCCCACTCCTCGTTCGCACAGCAAACACCATCGCCACCCAACCAGAAATCCTCACGTGTTCCACCGACCACGCCCCGTCCACCCACCTCCCGGCCACACTGCCGACCACACACCCTGCCCCCGCACCGATCCCCGCGGCGCGCGCCACGCTCCTTTGACCGCCACGTCATCCCACTGCCATGCGGGCCCCGCACCCCGCGCGCGGCCCTCCTCAAATGCCCCCACCCCTCGCCTCCCCACCTCCGCACAAACGCGTCGTTTCCGCCCGCTCCACAGGATCCTCTGCGCCACCGCAACCGTGTGACCCCGCCCGTGCCGCCGCCGCCGCCGGCGATCCCGATCCGCCGACCCGTCCCACCCCACCCCACCCCCGCTCGCAGCCATGTCGCCGTCGGAGCCGACGCGAGAGGAGAGCGTGTACATGGCCAAGCTGGCGGAGCAGGCGGAGCGGTACGAGGAGATGGTCGAGTTCATGGAGCGCGTGGCGCGCTCCGCGGGCGGCGCAGGGGGCGGTGAGGAGCTCTCCGTGGAGGAGCGCAACCTGCTGTCCGTCGCCTACAAGAACGTCATCGGCGCCCGCAGGGCCTCGTGGCGGATCATCTCCTCCATCGAGCAGAAGGAGGAGGGCCGCGGGAACGAGGCGCACGCCGCCTCCATCCGCGCCTACCGCTCCAAGATCGAGGCCGAGCTCGCCCGCATCTGCGACGGCATCCTCGCGCTGCTCGACTCCCACCTCGTCCCATCCGCCGGCACCGCCGAGTCCAAGGTCTTCTACCTCAAGATGAAGGGCGACTACCACAGGTATACCATTACCGCTAGCAGATCTCGCTTTTTCTTCCGCGTATATCCGCCTTTAGAGTCTAGACTATGAGATCTATTTATGGAGTGGCCGAGGAGGGAGGTTTGTTGGTGGATGTACGAGCGATCTTTATATGCGATGTGACGGAGCTGATGGATTTTCCCTTGGTATATATATATATATTTTTTTTTTTGTGATAGATTTTCCCTTAGTATATGATGATGTATCTTTGTGTTAGGGATTTAGATTAGCGGGGGTTTTGAGTCCTTATTTATTGCTGGTTTTATTTATTATCTGTGGGGGCACCACGATCTGATTTGGAGCCTTTGTATATATGGACCATGGTAGTTGTGGTTTGGAGAAGTCAAAACTTAAGATCTGTATGCAGATGTTTTGTGTGGGGATGACAGGGGTCTGAGTGATGATTAGGTCTAAATTTAAAGCGTGATCTCTCTTTTTTTTGAATTTTTTTGTGGGTTACACTCTTTTTTATTTGTGGTGTTAGACAAAAGATAGAAAGGGAAAGCGATTGTGGTGCCTGTGACGTTATTGAGTGAGGTTGTTTTCCTTTTATTTATGGTGCATGCTGAGGTTCCTATCTATGAATTTGTCTATGATACATGATGATGTGCTGTCTCCTAGTTTAGGATATGAATTCATGTTCCATGGATGTTTTTTTACCCCCTACTGCACGTATGTCTTGGTATCTGATTTCTCCTCATGATGATTTTGCAGGTACCTTGCTGAGTTCAAGTCAGGTGCAGAGAGGAAGGATGCTGCGGAGAGCACCATGAATGCTTACAAAGCTGCTCAGGTTTGATCTTTGTGTACATGTTGATAGGTTGACTGTGCATATCTTGTTAATTGAGATTCATTGTTGTTGGTTTTTGGTTTGTAGGATATTGCTCTTGCTGATCTGGCTCCAACCCACCCCATCAGGCTTGGGCTGGCACTCAACTTCTCAGTGTTCTACTATGAGATCCTGAACTCCCCTGATCGTGCTTGCAACCTTGCAAAACAGGTTTGCTTCTTGTCCTTCCATCTCCCTTAGTGATTTATTTTCATTTTGAGACATGATGTCTCCTAGATTGTATAGCTGGACAACCGGCGGAGTGCATAGACAGCCTCTGTATCTATCTGCTTATGTATGGTCTGGTTTGTTCAATAAAAGATGGGGCAAAGGAAATAGTTCACATGTAGGTGATGATATATGATGCTAGGGATTCGTAGATTATAGTAACTTGTTTTAAATTGGTATTGCAAGCAAAACTTGATTGATGGCCATCACCGCTAGTCTGCAACTTACATGTTGTTGGCCCTCTATATGGAATTACTGGTTTGTGGTGAACTATAGATCCCTAGACTTGAACTACTTTGCATCCCCGAACAAATTTTCTAGCACTCTATTGGGGGATTACTGTTTGTGTGCATGTAACACAGGTTCGTGTTCTGCATGCGTATTTACTGAAACATTATCTCTTACTATTAGGTGTGTCATATTCAAGTAATGGATCTAATTACTCTGGGATGCAAACAAATGCTTGCTGTTGTTTCTTCACTCAATTTGTCATGTTTTGTTGCATACATTTTCTATTTCATGTTGAACATTGACAAGCTACAACCTAATGATTATAAGTCACCTAGAGAATTCTCAATTTCCCTTCTATGATGGCTAGACTGATTAACTGGTCTAGAATACATAAAGTTGGACAGAGGACAGTCTTCATATAGTACTTCAGATGACAGATGCATTCCTAGGCAACGAAGTAGTACACTTGATGTTGTCATCAATCTAAGCATCCTTCACTTAATATTTGCTGGAGTTGACTTGAATTAAATTCAATGTTTGTTGTAGGCTTTTGATGAGGCAATCTCTGAGCTAGACAGCCTGGGAGAGGAGTCCTACAAGGACAGCACTCTGATCATGCAGCTCCTGCGTGACAACTTGACCCTATGGACTTCCGACACCAACGTGAGTTTCTTCTTTCCCACAGAATTGTTAAGCATGTGACCTTTGGCTCTCTTTGCCCATCATCACTAGTCATGGTTCTCATGTGACCTTGGTTCTTTCTTTCCTCATCAGGAGGATGGCGGCGATGAGATCAAGGAAGCTGCTGCCCCAAAAGAATCCGCAGAGGGTCAGTAAGATGTACTGGATCTCCTGACCTGATGCATCTGCTGATGTTGGGGAGTGACCAGGACCGCTGCTGTTCTTGAATTCTGATAGCTAATCTTCTAGTATATCTTGTGGTGTTGTCTTCCGTCATCGCACGCACCAGTGTATGCGATGGAGCTGCTGCTATTGCTGCTGTTTTAATTAAGCACTCTAGATTGTCATGCCGCACGCTTTGTTTCGGTTTCAAGTCGATAAATGATGGCTGGATGCTTGTTTTCGTGCTCCAAGCCGGCCACCAGGAAAAAGACCTGCTTCTCTTGTGTTGCAGCGTTGTGTTAGAATGACCACGGAGTATTTGACTTGACAGACCTGCTGCCGAGTGGTATTCTGTTATGATGACTTTTGCAAAAGCTATTTGGCTTAATGTCCCAGAATAATCTGAATTGGCTGCATTGGAATTGTGTGTGGTCGCTACTGGAACTAGACAGAACATAGGTGTCGGCATTTCTTCCTAGCGTGTCTTATGGCCGCATGCACGCACATCGGCTTTTAGGCCGTGCCCGTTGTGGCATCTGATGCGCATCTTTGGGGGTATGGACCAAGAATCATGCAGGTTCGATGCATAGTGGGAATACTCAATAGTTCCACTAGTGCAATATGCAAGGCGATATCTGCACTTCGCTATTGGCACGAAAGATGATGTAGATGCCAGGAGTCATCCAGTTGAGATTACCGCCCTCGTCAGTACTAGCGTGTTGAGTGCGTTCTTAACTCGTTTTCCTTTTCTCCCAACTTTTTTTTTACGAAACGTCAAAGCCCGTAGATTCCAATGTCTCCTGTCTTCATTTCGTCGTCTTTTAAGTCTCACGCGATGACAACGTAGACATCAATTTTTCCAAGACTACTAATTCAAAGCATGGAAAAAAAAAATAGCGGGCTATAGTGGTGAGAGAAGCCTGCCACTAAGCTATTGGTCTTTTTAACGCTACGATAACTTTTGCCGCTATTTGCCGTTATAGCGCCGCTAAACACTATGACAATTTTCTACTTATTAATTATCATTTGCTACTAATTTTGTATTTTGGACGGTTAAACTTTCATGAATCATGTTGTAATATCATTTGGCATTTGTTAATGTTACTTAGAATTGTGGAACCTTAGAAACATATTTGTATTCATCGAATTTTATATTTGCCATATTTTTTATCAATTACTGGTGTTTTTCATATTTTTTTTATAAAAACGCTATCCGGCATAGCGGCGCTATAGCTGCATAGCTTCTGGGAAAAAATTGCCGCTATTTTCAATAGCCCGCTATTTTAAACGGTAATTCAAAGTGATGAGACCATCTTTCAACAATGCCCATTCAAAGAGATGGGACCATCTATATCATGTAGCATAATAGGTTGTTTTAGTTTTATGAAAGTCTCTTAATTTTGACTAAGTTTAAAAAATATATTTTAAAATCTGTACCAAAAAATTATTGATAGTACACTTGTTTAAAATTGTAGCGGATGGTGCACTTATATAGTATTGCAGTTGATGGTGCACTTATTCAGTATTGTATATGTTAATGAGATATTTCATAAACTTGGTTAATTTTAAAATATTAGAATATGACTTGCAACAAATTAAAACAACAAACGCATTAACGCAGGAAGTGATATTGACCATGGGCCTTTGGAGTTGCCATCACAGCACTTGTCTTTTCAATCAAACATCACATAAAAAAAACATCCAAACACCGCGATTTCGACAAGACATCAATACCATAAACTGAATCAGCGGCCAATTTCATACCTACAAACTGAAGCAACGCTATATTTTAAATATGATTTTCATACCTACAGTACAAAGCAGTGCATCGATAGTCAAATTTGACAGAGACGTCAAGACAAAAATAAGAGTACAAGACATTGGAACTGACGACATTGGCATGTAAATTGACAATGCAGTGTTTCAACTTTTTTGGGTTTTTTGAGACATGAAAATACAAACACACACACACACATATATATATAGACCGATGAAAGAAAACTTCTCCGATGACAACAAAATAGACTAAACTCTTCTAGACTAACTTTTTTTAACCAATTTCTGCTAATTTTTCTTATACTGATACACAACACATAAACAGACTGGAAGTAGATACGAATAATAGCATTAGGGTGTAAAACAGATGAACCATGTGCAAGGACGAAGCTAGTCAGTCGTCCTCGTCGGGCCTGCTTGCTAGGCAGAGCTCATGTAGCTCGTTCAGTATCCATTCCTCCCCTGTGTGGCCTCCGAGAACCAGGACCCTGGTGCCGCCAACCACGCAGGTGCTGTGCCCCCAGGCGAACTTGGGTGGCTGGCCGGGTACATTCAGGATCCTCCATGTCGGCTTCTCCTCTGCGGGATCGATCAGGAACAACTGCGCAGGGGAGTGGAGTCCCGCAATCGAGCCCCCAAATATGATGATCCGTCCACAGGGCAGGCTCACTGCGACGTGATCGAGCCTTGGTGGCGGGCCGACATTTGGGAATCCAGTCGTCGCCAACTGTCTCCACTGCGGACTATCTTCGCTAACATCCATTGAGTAGGCGTCGCTGGAGCGCAGTCGGAGCGAGCCGCTCTTTGCCAGTCCACCAAACATGAACAGTTTAGTTGTACCATAGACAGACATGGTGTGGCCGAGGCGGGATGGAGGTGACCAGGATGTAGGAATCTCCCTCCATGCAGGTTTCTCCTTTGTGAGGTCAAGGAGGAAGGTGTCGCTGAGAAGAACACCAGACTCGGTGCAGCCACCTGATACAACGAGCTTCGAACCATCCAGGGTGCATGAGCTGTGCCAAGACCGTGGCAGTGGAGGACCCTCGCTTGCAACCTCCCTCCATGTTGGCTGCTGAGCATCAAGGTCAAGGACAAAGACATCATTGAGCAAACCTTGCTGTCCGCAGCCTCCAAATACTACCAGCCATGACCCATTCAGCCATGATAGAGTGTGCCCCCACCGGCCAGGTGGAGAGGCAGAAACCTTGACGCGGCGCCATTCTGGCCTTGCAGCCTCCAAGTTAAGCACAAATGTATCATCCATAGGCTGCATGTTGACACCCTCCCCTCCGAAAAGGACAAGACGGTTACCAACAGCGCAGGCACTGAAGTTGCATCGGGAAGGCTCAACGCGCCCTCCAACTGTGAACTTCCTCCATGAGGCTGCCTCAAGAGTTGTTAACTCTCTTGCAAGACGACCCCATCCTACCATCTTGGTGCTCATCTCAAGCCTGACAGTGACATCCCTTCCCCATGCGTTCTGGCAGACCATCTTCCTCAGGTAATCATTCTTGGTTAGTTCATGCATTCTGGTACAGACTGATCCAATGGATGCAACATCTCTTGGTGACAGGCGAGATAGAATGTTGTGTGCAAGAACTTCGTCTGACAATTGAAGTATACCACAGTGGTCTGAACTCTGGATTTTTGGAGCATGCTCATGGGAAGCTGAGTTCAGATCTTGAATGCTGAGCCTGTTGTTGGACTGTTGCTTATACACCGGATATGATACGCTGCTGAGATCAATGTTTGCCTCAGAGAATAGCTGGATTCCAATAACATGTGTCACATAGCCATCATCCCCATGCATAGGAATGAGCCTTAATCTGTTGTAAAGTGGAGCACCATCCTTCCGGAAATTCAGCAGCTCGCCTTGGAATTCAATCCCCTCATTGAGGCATCGCCGAATCTCTGAAACAACCATGGGATCAACAAGGGGATGTCGCCTTTGGGCACGTGGATCCCGAAATTGTAGGAATCGGCTGAAAGACAAGTTTGAGTGAACACAGTTCGTGAGATGCTTCAATAGGCCCTCTGTCAAGTTTGTCAGTGTTAGCAATTTTAAAGTTGTACAAGCAAGAAAGCAAGCAGAATAACTACTACTACTACATCAATCCCAAATTATAAGACATTTTGGCTTTTCTAGACACACACTTTTGCGATGCACTTAGTAAAAGCAATGTATCTAAAAAGCCAAAACTCCTTATAATTTGGAGTGGAGGGAGTACAAGATGTTATAACATAAAATCATTTGGATCGACTAGCCTGACAAAAGATAAATGACTTCTCTCTGCTTCCATGTGGATGTTCATTGTCTTATGTCAACATTAACAGGAAACAAGTTCCAAAATTGGCCGTTACCATGCTGCTTTCGCACAACATTTGAATTTCTAAAAATTTCACTACTGAACTTCTTAAGTAGATCTGATGCTAAATGCCTAGACAACTTCAAACTGGATCCAATGATTTCTATTCAACATAATCATATGAAGTAAACTGGAATTCCCAATGATTTCCCAATCTTTCACTAACATCCAATTTCAGATAACAGGATTTTACAACCAGGCTTCAAATCAACCACCTGCTCAGGTGCTCACCCAGTTTGGCATGGCCTACAAATCTTTTTTGTAGACCCAGATATGCTAGGTATTATTCTTGAATAATTCCTCTCTCTATGTGCAAGTGGCCAACTTAGAAGTGCAACCTAACTACTTAAGTATCAAACAAAATATCTTTAGAAGTGCAACCTAAGTATCAAGCAAAATATCTAATAGGTAACCATCAAAATGCTCTTTAATCCCCCCCGCCCCCCACCCTGGCTGCCTCTTCTACTCACAAGAAAACCAAAATGGCTCAGGCAGTGGTACTACGCGATCCAAACCTATATTATTTACAATCCTCAGTCGATAAATTTACCTACAACATGAACAAACTCAAACTAAATCTGATCTCAGGAGACCCTGTCTACGTGTTTTTTCTGCATATGCGCAATAAATATTTTTTTTAAACTTTACCAATCACATTGCTTGTGTGATTACTCTTATACCAACATGGGCAGTGGACCATCAAATTATTTCAGTACTGTCACCATTAACCATTACTCAGAGGCAGGCTGCATACCGGATCAACACATGAGAATCACTCAAATTGACACCAGCTGCCTAAATCCCATGGTGCGGGAGGCCATGCTTCGATTAAAGCATTAAGCATCAGAAAATTCTTAGTTCACAAAACTGTCCAATCAAAAGTCATAACCACATTCTAGAATCCTACTAAGAAGCAAGCACCTGCTTCTGCTCATTTCTGTCTTTTGCCGAAGCCACCGTGAACACGCACGCCATTTGGTCAGAAGATTGACAACCTAATGCGAATGTGTGATGGGCTCTAGCTTTACTACGCGGATCCTGAAATCTAGAGAGGACTGCACGAACGCCGTGACGCGGTTTGTAATGAAAATAAAATCCTAATCCTGTCGCAACGAGCAGCGACTCTGTGGTTCCAGCTGCCGCTCGTAAGAGAGTCGCCAAGCAAGCAAGCGGCATTCCCCAGCATCCCGAATTTGCCAATCCCCAAGCAGAGGAAAAACAGAGCAGGAAACAGAGCGGAGAAGGCCGGGAGCAGAGCAGAGAGCACTGACCAGTTGCGCCCGAGCACCTCGTGCGCGCGGTACCCCGTGGCGGCCTCGAAGGCGGCGTTGACGTAGATGACGGGGAAGTCGACCTCCGCCGCGTCCGCCACGACGATCGCCGCCGCCCTGGGCTCCCCGAGCCCCGCCGCCGGCGGCGCCCCCCACTGCGGCCACCCCAGCTCCGCCTCCGCGTCCACCTCCATCCCGTCCTCCTCCTCCTCCTCCTCCTCCCACAGCCTCATCCGCTTCACCGCCACGGCGCCGTCAAACATGCGAGGCCGGTCGCCGCCCACACCCCCCTTTCTCTCTCCTCGGCGTGCGCCCGTGGTTTGGTGCGGGAGGAAAAAAAATGGAGATTCTGCCAGGGCGGGGAGATATTTCTGCGCCTGGATTTTATAGGCGCGGGACGAGCCGCAGAAAAGGGGCATGGTTGCAGGTTATTTACGGGACCTGCCACGCGGGGCAGGCGGAAAATATCTTCCGCGGAGGCGGTAGTAGGGTGGGGCCGGTGGACCAGGGACGGGATCCCCAACCCCAATCCAACGGTGCACCGTGGGTTTCCTTCGCTTCGCAGGGAAGAAGAAGAAGCGGGGGAGTGGGGCCCGCAGAGTAACCACGGCCGGTGGCAGCACCTCCCAACAGTACTCCTTTTGAAAATTGGAATATAGGGTATTGCCCTTTTTTTTTACCTAAGAAATTGCTTTTCCTTAACTTTTCTGCCTAATAGCTTTGCATTTCCTCTTTCTTTATGGACACTGTCGCGTGCAGAACGTTGCTCTTCCGTTTTCCTTCTAAATAAAGGGAACGTGTAAAAGGGAACATATCCAGTGTAAACCAACCTCTCCGTACAAACCGTGCAAACCAACTGCGTGGGAAAGATGGGAGGGGGATTTGCAAAAGTGTAATTACGTCCGCTCCTAATCACACTTTTGCAAAATCCCCCTCCTACCTCTCCCCCGCAGTTGGTTTGCACAGTTTGCACAGAGAGGTTGGTTTACACTTGATACGTTGGCCATGTAAAAACCACCTGCTCTCTCTGTTGTCCAGATATAAGACTCGTACAAATATGAAGATTTAAATATTATTATAATCTTTGATGCATAGTTAGTCAACAAATTTTAACTATTTTGATACAAACTTTTTGCGGTCAGATTTGTCATCAAATATATATACTATCTATTAATCATAAAATTGTAGTCATAAAAAGTACAATATAAAATAAATTAATACTAATTACAGTATAACTTAGGCCACGTTTAGTTTGCAACTGTAGCACTTTCGTTTGTATTTGACAATTAGTGTCTAATCATGGACTAATTAGGTTCGAAAGTTTCGTCTCGCGATTTCTCACCCAACTGTGCAATTAGTTTTTTTTCGTCTATATTTAATGTTCCATGCATGCGTTCAAAGATTCGATGTGATGGGCAAAAACCAAAATTTTTTGGAACTAAACGTAGCCTTAGAAGACCATGTTATGTCAAATTCTGTGTTATGCCGTCCTTAATATTCATGTTCCTAGAATGTAACTGCATGGAGGTGCAAAGAGATGGCGTGCCAAACATCCCATCTAAAAAATCACCCGACAACCAGCATACATTGACAAATATCATGTGAATATCAACGTCATCTAAAGAAAATATCTTTCCCGATGAGAAATAGTATCTCGCATCTTACTCAAAAGTCGTTGTTGTGGCGATACGTACTTAAGTTTTGTGTCTAGACATTCTTGTGATTTAGTTATGCGTGTCTTTTTCTTCTGAACCACGGTATAAACACAAACACCCACATATATATAGACCTACTCACTCTATGATATACACTCTACCGAGTATGTTTCAAAAAATTGAGCCGGTAAATCTTAAAATTGATGAAATCACTATAGATGTGTCATGTCAATGAACACACATTGTTTATCACTTAAAAAATAGCGTTGGTCAGGTTTCACTATAAGACATTTGTTAACTGGTCGAGTTAGCTTAGTTCGCGCGTGGTTACTCCTAAACAAAGACAACATGTAGTTGTCAAGTATTATTGATTAACTTTACCCATTATTTAGTGTACTTTTTGTATTTTAATTGTAAGGATGTCATGCTTTTAGGCAAAGAATTCATCAAGTAGTTTTCAAGTTTTTTAATTATGTTTATCAACCATAGATATATACTGCATGATGCTTACAATGACGAAGTGAGATACACTTGTAACACCCTCGGTGTTACACTGTAAATCGTTTACTAAAGCATTGTATGAGCATCATATTTATGTGTTAATGTATGTAATATAAGGTGTAGATCAATTTACGTAACTTAAAACGACCAACGGAAATGCATAACGAAAGGTTGTTCGTGACGTATGAGATTATCAAGTAAGGATGCTCGTGAATTTTTATTGAACGAAAACACTATAGAACGTATATACGGAACTTTAATAAAGTTAGAAGTACAAACGTCATAGAGGACGATGAAATACATGCGGTCGAAAAATGAATTCACTAGCTAACAAACCTAATAGCTTGGAAATCGAATTTGACGCGAATCCGATCAAAACAGTCGATTTTTTAAGTCTAAAAAATGGTTTGACAAAGCTATGTTTGACAATTTTTGTAGAGTAATTGGGTTAAGGAGTGGTGTGGTTTTATGGCTGGTTTTAGTAGACTAACATGCCCTCTCAAGTATAGCATAGGAGGTTTGGCGATTGGATCAACGATTTAGGTTTTTAGAACGCTTTAAAAATCGTGCACAACACGTCCTCGGGCTAGTTCGCAGGCCATGCGCGGTCACCACGTGCGGTCTCGGCGCCGCCGTGCCGGCCTTGCCCGCGCTGGCCGGCCAAAGCCGCCCTGGTTTGGCTGCGGCCTGGTGAAGCTGGCCGCTGTGCATGCCACTGGCCACCTGCCATCCAGTCACTCGCTGTTGCCCCTTGTGCACATGTCCGTCGTCGGCCGCGTCCCGCCGAGGTGGCACAACGCCCCGCTGCCGGGTCTATACCGCTCGCGTCGCGTCACCGCTACTGTGGGCCACGGTCGTGCTTGCTAGGTCGCTCGTGTGGCCCCACGCTGCTTGCGTCGCGTCACCTCTGTCGCTGCTGCAGACGCTTGCTGCACCGACACATGGCGTTGTCGCCGTTGGCTTGCCAATTAAGGCGCTGCGGCTGCACGAGCCGTGCCGAACTCGTACGCGCACGTGTAGCCGATCTCTGTGTGCCCTTATCCTCTTCTATTGAGTGGCAAGCGCCACGCTGCGCTCCTCAGCCACCTCCGCCTTAAATGGTGTCGCGCTAGCGTCACCGAGCCGTGCCAAGGCTAGCTCGCAGCACCCGGTCTAATCCATGTAATTGTGCACGCCAGAGGTTTGAAAGGGGACCTAGCTACGCGCCAAGCCCGCCCACTGCTGCAACCATACCGTGCCGAGCCTCAATTTGAAGTTTCTCCGCCGTTGGCCATCTTTAGACTGAATGGAGACGCCCACCAAATTAGCCTCGCACCGTCGACCTCCATCCAATTCCATGGTACCATGTCTTCGCCTTGATCCTCTCCACCCCCTGCGCACCCCACTTGAATCGCCGCTGCTTTCTCGGCGCCGCTGACATGGTCACACCACCGCAGTCTGTCGCGGAGCTTGTCGTGTGCGCGTGGCCAAATGCACCCGGTCCATCCTCGGCCTAACCAGCACCACAACAGCTACTAGGGTATGATAGTGGTGCTTTAAAGTTAGCTAGCTTTCCCCACGGGGGCTTAGGGTGGTCAGCGTGGTCGCGCCGTCATCGTGCATGGCCGCGCGCTGTGACCGACGTTTCCGCGAGCTCCGCACGCCCCTGTAAATGCTAGGGTTGTAGGTGCCATTCGGCTTACTAACTTGGTCGGAGCAGGTCTCGGTTTGCCGGCGTGTCCGCCAGTGCCGTCGCCGCCACGCTGGTGCGCGCGGGGGTGGCCCGAGGACCTGGCCATTGTGAAGATGGATTGTTTCGAGGGCCAGTTTGCTTATGTCCAGACTGTAGGAACAGGCCACATAGTAGTTAGGGGAATAGCAGTCAGATCGGGGGCATTTTCGCATAAGTGACCGGCGAGCGCGGGCCTTCTTTTTGCGGGTCGTTGCCGCGCGATTGGGCCGCGCCCCGCGTGGACCGCGCCGGTGGGTCGCACGTGCATGGGCCGCGCTGGGCTGTTTTGCCCTTTTCTTTTCTAATGAATTAGTTAATGCTTTTCTAATTTAAATTGTGAACTGATCTTTGATAATTAATATAAAATTATGTAAGTGTCCTAAAATTGTGAAGTAAATTTTGTTAGGTTTCTAAATTCATGATCTATCTTTTAGTGTATTTAGTTCATACAGTTCTGTGGTATCTTTAGGGTTATTTTATTTGTTTTAAAATGCTTGTTGTTATTATGATTATTTAGAGAATGAATTTTCGTGATGAAATGGTAGAAGTGCTAGCTCTAAAAATTTTACAGTAGACTCATAACATTATTAGGTACTCACTATAATTTTTGTAGCCTTGGAATATATTGAGAAATATGACAGCTAAGTATTCCTTGTTGTAGTATATATATTAAATCGATAATAAGAATAAGGATGCCTTTAGTTGCTAAGATAGTAAGATAATACATGCAATCTTTCATACCTGTTTTGTGGTAATAAGAGGTAACTTAGCGTCTTAGTCGGTAGAGCTAGCTTAGTAGCTTGATAGATGTATTCTTATTTTAAGAGTTGCTGTTGCCGTATTATTAAGTATTGCATTATCATTTCATGCATGTAGATAACGAGTTGGTAGAGTTCGTGCCTGCAGGCGAGCAGGAGTACGAGGAGATCATCAAGGAGTACGAGGAGGAGATTTTCGTACAGGAGGGAGCCCCGAAGCCATGAGTTGCTGATTTTGCTGACACCCCGCCTGACTAAGACAAGCCCCGGTGCATAACCCTTATTTTGAATGATCACTATATATATATATATATATATACCATCCGGATCACAGGCAGAGTAGCAACGGCGGCGCCTCCTCCTCCTTCCCCACCGCGGCGGCAGCTCCTCCTTCCAACCGGTGGCCGTGGCTGCTCCTCCCCCGTGTGCCCCTGCCTCGCGCAGATGCGGTCCGGCATCTGCGCGGCTCGACCCGCGCGCACGGGGCTCCTCGACGGCGATGCGGCCCGCCTCGCTCGGATGCCGGCCCCGGCGGAGGAGCGACCGCCTCGCGTGGATGCCGGCCCCGACTGTGAAGCGACTCACCTCGCGTGGATCGGTCGGTACGAGGTGGCGGCCCTCTCTCTGGTAGTGGTGGCGGAGCCCGTCTCCATGCTGGTGCCGCCCTCCCCGCAGTGGCGAACATGAAGATAGGCGGCGGATCTGGCATCTCAGTGTGCGGATCCGGATTCCTCTTTACTGCAGTCTCCTACCACGGCCTCCTGATTAGTGCAGTCCGCTGCTGTTCTTGGCTGCTGGAGAGGCCCCAATCCTCCATCGAAAGTGGCTGCTGGAGAGGCCCCAATCATCCACGCCGGGGAGCTGCATGCTCGTGTCTCTGCTGGCTGCTGGGAAGCTGCCTGCTCGTCTGTACCCTACACATCCCCATCAGGCTAGCAGAGACAGGCTACGGAGGTGATTTATCTTATCCATGTGTGTTTGTTAATGTCAATTTTACTCTGTACATACTTGGTTCACTGATGCCCACTACAACTATTGCCTCCATGAACAATTGTTTATTTTTCTTTATGTTCGCCTTCTTAGTCCCTGTTTACCGATGCACATTGTTGCTCTGATTAGTCATCTCAAACCAGGCTGCATGAGTTTCTATGATTCTAGCAAATTTAAGTGGTAATTGATGTTCCTGCTTTCAACCAAAATAGTTGAATGTCAGGTCTCTTGTTTGGTAAATTATCTGTTTTCCTACTTCAAAACTCTTGTACTTATTTCTATCCAGTAAATCATCCATATGCATGTTTTCTAATTTCAGAATGTTTCTTTTGGTGAGGAGGTTAGTTAGACATGGAAGAATGAGTTACTCTCGTAGGTGATTAGCCTATTATAGTAAATCCTTATATTCATGTTACACAATTTTAGTATGAAAACAGTAGTAATTTACACATAATGATCAATGGATTCTCATGATATTTCCTTCTAGTATATTTTCAGTAATACCTATCTTTCTGTATGTTATATTGTCGTAACCAATCATACAACTTATTTACTATAATAGCTTGTCATCTATTTATGATCACACCATTGTGGTAAGTTCAAACTGTGGGAATTTGATTGAAGACGCCATCCTCAATAGGAGCTTAGATATGAGATATGTCTGCTGGTTACTGTTCTATATCTTTGTCGACAAAGATCATATATATTTGGATTATTGTAGTACTAGTCTACTTATCAAATATCGATTACTAATGTGTTACACGAAAGCAATGCTTATGTCTCTTATTGTTAGCTAAAGCTCTCTTTAACTGATCTTTTTTGCCATAGTCATGGGATTATTGTAAATCTGCATCCTAAGTATTTTTTATCCTTAGATGACAAATTTTTGCTCTTTTCAGCATGATTGTTTTTAGTTCAAGATTGTACAGTTCCAGATTTTATTGCTTGCTAAATGATCATATTATTTACTACTGCTACTGTTTCAGTTTCAGGTGATGATACTATAGGGGAAATTACCAGGCAACATCTGTGTTTTTTAGTTTAGAGAGCTGCCTTTGGCATGGTTGGTTGATCTTGTCCCTAATATGACTATCCTCAGGCTCCATTTTGCGTTGCCTTAACATATTTTTTTTGTTCACGTAAATAAAAACAGATCAATCTTGAGCCAGTAACCAATTATCGTAAATAACATATCGATCTTCCAGTAACCAATTCTGTGTCATGGTAACTATGTCCACCAATTGACGAGCCTGCATGTACATGGTTCAACTATCCTCAATTTTTCTTGCTCCTGCAGATTGAAGCAATTACTTATTTTGCCAGTGACACCTCCATTCTCACAGTGATGTTTTCTACTTTTCACCCTTGCAGATTGAAATCGATTTGATCTAGAAACCAGAACTGAACTACAGGAATTAATTCTGGTGTTTACTTAGGCCAAGGTTACAGTAAACTCATTTGTTCTTGTTAATGATTTATCATGTATCTTGGTTAGCTTATAATGTAAATCACTGATGTGTTATTCGTTCTAATGTTCATTCACCACAGGTGCACGAGAAGGGGCCCAAGTTTGGATTAGACCTGCACTTCTACATGCTTTTACCACCCACTGAACGCTGACGAAGCTTCCAGCCGGACCTGAGGCTCACATGGCATGATCTTGATCGTCCCAGAGTCGTTCAAAATGAGTGGAGACCTAGTATCATTCTGGTGGGAAATCAATGTAAACATTATAGCTATTTTATGATAAATCAGTGTAAACATTATAGTAACTAGTTATTTGAGACTACTTGACGTATATTTGCCTTGGCTCTCTTCTGTTTATATGTATACCCAATACATTTTAGTATTTGCATATATTCTATAAAATAATTCTGCAAAAAAAATCTAGTAAATATATTATCGTAACTACACTTGGTGTGGAAAAGCATAGCTTCTAGTAAATAATTATGTAAAATTCTAGTAAAGTTTGTTGCAAAAATTTAGTAATCATTACTTTAACTACTAAGGGTAGAAAGGCATAGATTCTGGTAATCAATTTGCGAGTCAAGTAAATAAATTATCGTAACTAATAAAACGAGGCAGCATAGATTCTAAACAATTTACTTCATCCACTTTCCATGTGCTCTAATAAAAAAGTAATTTGGAGCAAGAATTACCATAAACGAGGAAGCTTGCCATATCCGTGCAAATGGTGCATCCTCGAAACTTGCATGCGTTGACTTGTGAATTCAGTAATCAGCGACCGTGAAAATTGCCTCTCCGGCCGGATAGTGATTACAGTAATTAGCGATATTAATTTGCATGCAGCTCCAGCTGTCAGCTCTGCTCAAGAAGCCAACCAGGCAGTGCAAACCGGACGGAACGCTGGCTGCATGGACCGGCCTGGCTACATAATAAGATATTCTGTAGCTGGCTACAGAGTATACTCTCCATATATATATATATATATATATATATATATATATATATATATATATATATATATATATATATATATATATATATATATATATATATATATATATATATATATATAATGTGCATTTACGTTACAGGTATTTTATGGAAACTATGCATAGATATACCTACCTATGAGTCCTATTAGCATAGGTCGAGTAGTTGCTATGCTCAGGATTTCTGTAGCGTGAGTAACCTACCGTTACTTACAATACGTGATTATTATTATCACTCATGATAAAAATGGTGAAAGGAAAAATGGAGACCGGACAGGGATATGGTTTGGGTATTCGTGGGTGTAAGAGGTTGTGTCCTACGGCCAACGGGGCATAGCTTGGTTACACTGTTTCCCTACCTATGTCGGTTAAGAACCGACTGTTGCATTGGGTTCTAGACGAGTCATAGACTTATTATTCCGAACATATACTTGTGTATGGGCGCAGGGAAGACTTGTTGCTCTCTTGTCGTGGGTTCCAGCTCTTTCCGGACCGACTGATTGGAGGCGGGGATGGTGGAGGTCTAAGCACCGCACTGAGTCCGGGACTTAGGAGCCGGGGCTTAGAGTCCAAGTTTGGACGGGGACCTGGACCCCGTGACAGAAGAGTGGTGGGTTGGTCCTGCTTGTGCCAGGGGTACAAGCGGGGCGTGTGTTTCAGGGTACCCAGCTAGGCACATTGATTTACTAATCACTGGCGATCCAGTATGGCTTGTCTACAGTCTAGCACCGTAGTAAGAACTAAAAGATGGAAAGTGGTGAAATGGAACTGTTTGCTCAACTCTTGCTTGAAAGTAGAACATGTGCTTACATACAATGGTTAGATAATGAACTAATCATGAATGCTAATAATTAACATACATAAGGATTTACTATTAGTATTGCTTTTCGCAAAAAGGAACCCAGCAAACCATAAAGCTTATCATATCCCTTGGAGTTGGGAAATTATTCCCACTAGTCAGATAAGTCTTGCGAGTACATTGTGTACTCAGGGTTTATTTACCCCTGTTGCAGGTGCATCTTGAGTAGTAGCCGTTGTGTGAAGGATTCTTCTGGTGGGCACAGACGGATCCTTGTATATTATCGATAGGTGTTTATTTTTATTCCACTGTTTAATTTTCGTACTCTGAACTTGGTAATGTAATAATGTATTTCTAAAACTCTGGTTGTATGAAATTGATTAAGTATTGTAAACTTGTTCTCATTATTGGATCTTAGAGGAAAAATGTGGATTATTCGAGCTCTCCCTTGAGGTGTGCTCAACGAAACCCGCCCGTTGTAACTAGCTTTCGGGGTGCTTAGTGCCTGGTGGATGGCGAGCGCCTCCGAGGGTGTGTTATTTCGGACGGTTTTGCCATAGGTGGTATCAGAGCCAATAATGAGTCTATGAGTTTCATAACTCTTTTAAAAAATCTAAAATTTGACCAACAAAAGTTTTGTGAAAAGTAGGATGCGATAAATTATGTAAATAAGTATAAGCCCTAGCAATATGATCTATCTAGGATAGCGGCACTGGTTTTATCTAATCAGTTTTCTGTAGGTACACTAACTTACGTTGCGTAAGAATTGTTTAGCAGACGGAAAGTGAGTGTGCGATGTGCCAAAAATTTTGCGAATGACGCTATATTCCAGCTTGAGTGAACGGGTAGGCCAATGCATGCGTCATGAAAAGAGAATCTTGCCTAAACTGAACTCCCCCTACACGTATAATTTGGATTAGTGAATTGATAGGATAACCTAAAAGAATGCTTTAATAAACGCCTTACCATTTCTCTAATTCCTTTTTCCTAATCTGGAGGGTTGTCCTAAATGGTTGGTTCCTATCTGTTCTTAGATGAACTTGAGATCCGGTCGTGGGAGCACCAGTGCCGGAGCGGGCCATGGTCTTGACGAAGGCCAAGGTAAAAGTGGCCGGGGCAATGAGCATGACAACGGGGAGAGCCATGAGGCCCCACTTCTGGCTCCTCCTCCACCACCACTGCCACCTCCGATGACTCATGCGGAGACGATGGCAGAGATGTTGGCTGCTCGTCGCGAGTCAGCCCATGCCATTGAGCTGTTAGCACAGGCTATCGGTGGCTTCGCTCGTGGAGGCCACGGGGGCAATGGTGGGGACAGGGGTGGTGCCCGTGGTCCTGAGGGACCCTGTTCTTATTAGGATTTTTTGAAGACGTACCCACCCACATTCACACTGACTGCTGAGCCTCTGGATGCAGAGCATTGGCTTCATGTTCTAGAGCAAAAGTTTCTGCTACTCACCATAACTGAGGAGCAGAAGGTGCGCTTTGCAGCGCAATAGCTGTTGGGATCTGCTAGTGCATGGTGGGACACATTCAATGCCATGCAGCCGGTGGATCACCGTGTGACCTGGCAGGAGTTTACTACGGCCTTCATGGAGTACTACATTCCTACTGGTGTTCTAAACAGGAAGTTGACGGAGTTCCTGGACCTGAGGCAAGGAAGCATATCCATGATGGACTTTGTTAACAAGTTCAACCACTTGTCACAGTATGCTGGGACTCATGTCGATACAGATGAGAAGAAGGGAGGCTGTTTCTATCATGGCCTCTCTTGCAGCCTGCAGAAGGAGTTATATATAGGAAACTACCAAACCTTTGGGGCTATGATGAATGCTGCTATTACCATGGAGGGATTGCAGCGTGACTCTCAGGCAGAATGGAAGCGCAAGCGGGTGGCTACTGGGTCTTCTAGTCACCCCAGGCTCAGAAGGTACAGGTTGTCAGTTGGGTGCCCTATCAGTCTTTGGGTGGGCATTCGTTTCGATAGCCTCCGCAGACCTATCAGGCACCTTCCACCTAGTACCGTGCACCTACTCAATAGGTCAACAATAGCAGCCTCAGGGACATCAGTTCCCACCTCATCAAGGATAGGGAAACAAGCCTAGCGCTTGTTTCAAGTGTGGCAAGGAAGGCCACTATGCTCGGGAGTGTCCGTAGAACCAGCCTGCACAGTCTGCTCAGCCCTCAGCTAACTCTCGTCTGATCAAGCGGACAATTATAAAGAAGAAGGTGCCAGTAAGCCATTCTGGGCAAGTTAATTTCATGGAGGCTAAGGAAATATTGCGGAATGAACCGGTGATAGCTAGTATGTTTACCATTGATTCCCATCCAGCTTATGTGTTGTTTGATTCTGGTGCATCACATTCATTCATGAGCATGGGATTTGCACACAGACACAATATACCTCTTACCGCTATACCTTTTGCCTATAGAATCAGTACTCCGGGTGTGCAGTTGTGCGTTAATACTCGGACGGATATAGTGGGGTTAGTGCTAGCCACTCACACTTATCGTCTCCAGTTCATGGTGCTACCTGGGCAAGGCATTGATGCAATTCTGGAAATGAATTGGTTGCGTATATATGGGGTAGTCTTGGATCTAAAGCAGAGAGTTGTTGAGTTACGGCTTTCTTCTTCTGAGGATAGGATGTCTCTTCTTATGTCCTCAGATCCAGCCTTACCTATTGCTGCTCATGCTGAAGCTTCTCCCGATCTTGCCTCTTTTCTTGTGGTATGTGAGTTCCTAGATGTTTTTCCTAAAAATCTACCTGGGTTGTCACTAGATAGAGATGTGGAGTTCTCCATTGAGTTAGAACCTGGTACTGCTCCTATCTCCCGACACCCATACCGTATGGCCCCGAAGGAAATGGCTAAAATGAAGAAGCAGTTGGAGGAGTTATTGGAAAAGGGATTCATTTGTCCTAGCTCTTCACCATGGGGTTGTCCAACCATTTTTGTGAAGAAGAAGGATGGCACTCTTTGGATGTGTGTGGATTACTGCCCTCTCAATGTGGTAACCATTAAGAACAAGTATCCTTTACCTCGTATTGATACTTTGTTCGATCAACTAGCTGGTGCCAAGGTGTTCTCCAAGATTGATCTCCGTTCAGGCTATCATCAAATCAAGATTAGACCACAAGATATACCAAAGATAGCTTTCTCTACTTGGTATAGGCTGTATGAATATCTAGTCATGTCTTTTGGTCTCACTAATGCTCCTGCATTCTTTATATACCTCATGAATTCAGTCTTTATGTCGGAGTTGGACAAGTTTGTAGTAGTATTTATTGATGATATCTTGATATACTCTAAGAACAAGGAAGAACATGTCCAACATCTTCGGATAGTACTGACTCGATTAAGAGAACACAAGTTGTATGCTAAATTCAGCAAGTGTGAATTTTAGTTAAATCGAGTGCAGTTTTTGGGACATGTTCTGACACCTGAAGGTATATCTGTAGACCGAAGCAAGGTGCAAGATATGCTAAATTGGAAGTCTCCTAAGTCAGTGCACCAGATTCGTTAGTTCCTTGGTCTTACTGGATATTATTGGCGCTTCATTCCTGACTTCTCCAAAATAGCCCAGCCGATGACCAAGCTGCTCCAGAAAGATGCCAAGTTTGTTTGGAGCTCGGCTTGTGAAGAAGCCTTCCAAGTTTTGAAGAAATTTGTTACTACTGCTCCTGTTCTGGCCAACTAGATATTGACAGACCTTTTTATGTATATTGTGATGCCTCGAAGACGGGGTTGGGGTGTGTGATAGCTTATGCTTCACGTCAGTTGAAAAAGCATGAGGTGAATTACCCCACCCATGATTTAGAGCAGACTGCTATGGTGCACGCTCTAAAAATTTGGAGGCATTATTTATTGAGAAATAAAGTACATATTTTTATGGATCACAAGATCCTTAAATATATTTTCACTTAGTTCGAGTTAAATATGAGGCAAAGGAGATGGTTGGAATTAATCAAGGATTATAACTTAGAGGTTCATTATCACCCCGGAAAAGCTAATGTGGTAGCTGATGCTTTGAGCCGAAAGTCATATCCGGTTGAAGAAGCACCTTTGTCTCTCAACCATGCTAAGGTGCTAGCTCACATAGCCTTAGTCTCAGATTTACTTGAGCAGATTGTTATGGAGCAAAGGCAAGACACTTTAGAAATTCCTCACATCAATAAATTAATTGCCGAAGGACATGGTCCTCAGTTTAGTGTTGATGAGCAAGGGGTAGTAAGGTACAAGAACAGATTGGTGGTTCCATCAAATGAGGAGATTAGAAGGAAGATTTTGGATGAAGCTCATCATTCCAAGTTGTCTATCCATCGTGGAAGTAACAAGATGTACCATGATTTGCGCCACTTGTTTTGGTGGTCGAATATGAAGCAGGATATCACCAAGTACATCGTGGAGTGCGACATCTGTGGGAGAGTTAAGGTAGACCATATGCATACCCTAGGATATTTGCAGCCTTTGCCTATTTCCTGTTTAGAAATGGGAAGATATTTCCATATATTTCATTGTGGGTTTACCCCGCACGTCCAAAGGCTATAACTCAATTTGGGTCATTGTGGATCGCCTTACCAAGTCAGCTCATTTTCTTTCGGTGGATACCAGATATTCAGCCAGAAAGTATGCCAAGTTGTATTTAGACTGGATTGTGACCTTGCATGGAGTTCCTCTTACTATCATCTCTGATAGAGGGACAGTCTTTGTCTCTCGCTTTTGGGAGCAACTCCAGGAATGTCTTGGTACTAGTCTCCTCCGAAGTTTAGCTTATCATCCACAAACTAACGGCCAAACAGAAAGGGTGAATCAGGTACTTGAGGACATGTTGAGAGCTTGTGCCATTTCTTTTCCTGAGAAGTGGGATGAATTCTTGAACTTAGCTGAGTTTTCTTACAACAATAGCTATCAAGAAAGCATTCGTATGCACCCTTTGAAACCCTGTATGGAAAGAAATGTAGGACACCACTTAACTGGGTTGAAGTGGGAGATCATGGATATTTTGGGCCTGATTTCATCAAAGAAGCTCGAGAGCAAGTCAGTATTATTCAGATTCATTTGAAGGAAGCTCAGAGCCGACATAAAGCTTATGCGGACAAGCGAAGAAGGCCTTTGCAGTTTGTAGTTGGGGATCATGTGTACCTCAAGGTGTCTCCTATGAGAGGGGTGCATCAGTTTGGTGTCCGTGGCAAGCTAGCCCCTCGATATGTGGGCCCTTACAAGGTTTTGGAGCAGTGTGGCCCGGTGGCTTATCATCTCCAGCTTCCAGATATTTTATCAGTGGTACACAATATGTTTCACGTATCTCAGTTGAAGAAATGTTTGCGGGTCCTTGATGAAGCTGTGGAAATTGAAGGACTTCCCCTCTAGCCTGACTTGACATATATTGAGCATCCTGTCAAGATTTTAGATGAGAAAGAAAGAGTGACTAGAAATAGTGTGGTGAAGTTCTATAAAGTTTAGTGGCAAAAGCACTCGGAGGAAGAAGCAACGTGGGAGCAAGAAAGTTATATTTTGAAGCATTATCCCCACCTTCTTTCTGGTTCACTGAGGTAGTTGTTTAAATCGAAATGTATTCCTTATCTCTTTTCCCACATTAGGCACATGAAATCTCAGGACGAGATTTTGTTTATGGGGGGTAGATTTGTAACACCTTCGGTGTTACACTGTCAATCGTTTACTAAAACACTGCATGAGCATCATATTTATATGTTAATGTATGTCATATATGGTGTAGATCAATTTACGTAACTTAAAACGGCCAACAGAAATGCATAACGAAAGGTTGTTCGTGACGTTTGAGATTATCAAGTAAGGATGCTCGTGAATTTTTATTGAACGAAAACACTATAGAACATATATACAGAACTTTAATAAAGTTAGAAGTATAAACTTTGTAGAGGACGATGAAATACCTGCGGTCGAAAAATGAATTCACTAGCTAACATACCTAATAGCTTGGAAATCGAATTTGACGCGAATCTGATCAAGACTTAGTTGATTTTGTAAGTCTAAAAAATGGTTTGACAAAGCTATGTTTGGCAATTTTTGTAGACTAATTGGGTTAAGGAGTGGTGTGGTTTTGTGGCTGGTTTTAGTAGACTAACATGCCCTCTCAAGTATAGCATAGGTGGTTTGGCGATTGGATCAACGATTTAGGTTTTTTGAACGCTTTAAAAATCATGCACAACACGTCCTCGGGCTGGTTCGTAGGCCGTGCGCGGTCACCACGTGTGGTCTCGACGCCGTCGTGCCGGCCTTGCCTGCGCCGGCCATCCGAAGCTTCCCTGGTTTGGCTGTGGCCTGGCGAAGCTGGCCGCTATGCATGCCACTAGCCGCCTACCGTCCAGTCACTGGCTGTTGCCCTTGTGCACCTGTTCGCCGTCGGACGCGTCCCACCGAGGCGGCACAGCGCCCCGCTGCCGGGCCTCTGCTGCTCGCGTCGTGTCGCCTCTGCTATGGGCCATGGTCATGCTTGTTGGGTCGCTCATGTGGCCCCACGCCACTTGCGTCGCGTCACCTCTGCCACCGCTGCGCACGCCTGCTGCATCCGCACATGGCCGTGTCGCTGTCGGGTTGTCAATTAAGGCACTACGGCGGCACAAGCCGTGCCGAACTCGTATGCACACGTGTAGCCGATCTCTGTGTGCCCTTGTCCTCTTCTATTGAGTGGCAAGTGCCACGCTATGCTCCCCAGCCACCTCCGCCTCAAATGGCGTCGCCTCGGTGTCACCGAGCCGTGCCAAGGCTAGCTCGCAGCGCCCGGTCTAATCCAATTAATTGCGCACACCAGAGGTTTGAAAGGGGACCTAGCTACGTGCCAAGCCCGCCCACTGCTACAACCATACCATGTCGAGAATCAATTTGAAGTTTCCCCATCATCAGCCATCTTAAGACCGAACGGCGATGCCCACCAAATTAGCCTCGCACCATCCACCTCCATCCAATTCCGTGGTACCGTGTCTTTGCCTTGATCGCCTCCACCCCCTGTGAACCCCACTTGAACCGCGGCTGCTTTCCTCGCGCCGCTGACACGATCGTGCCACTGTAGTCTGTCGTGGAGCTTGCCGTGTGTGCATGGCCGGATGCACCCGGTCCATCCCTGGCCTAACCAGCACCATAGCAGCTACTAGGGTATGATAGTGGTGCTTTAAAGTTAGCTAGCTTTCCCCGCGGGGGCTTAGGGTGGGCGGCGTGGTTGCGCCACCGTCGTGCATGGCCGCCCACCATGGCCACTGCTTCCGCGAGCTCCGCCACCCCTGTAAACCCTGCCAGGGTAGGCACTAGGGTTGTAGGTGTTGTTCGGCTCGCTATCTTGGTTGGAGCAGGTCTCGGTTGGCAGGCATGACCGCCGGTGCCGTCGCCGCCGCGTCGGTGCGCACAGGGGTGGCCCGAGGACCTGGCTGTTGCGAAGATGGATTGTTCTGAGGGCCAGTTTGCTTAAGTCCAGACTGTAGGAATAGGCTGCATAATAGTTAAGGGAATAGCTGTTAAATCGAGGGTGTTTTCGCATAAGTGACCACCGCGAGCGGGCCTCCCTGTTGTGGGCCGTTGCCGCGCGGTTTGGCCGTTGTCGCGTGTGCGTGGGCCGAGCCGCGATGGGCCGCTCTAGGTTGTTTCGCCCTTTTCTTTTCTAATGAATTAGTTAATGCTTTTCTAATTTAAATTGTGAACTGATATTTGATAATTAATATAAAATTATGTAAGTGTCCTAAAATTGTGAAGTAAATTTTGTTAGGTTCCTAAATTCATGATCTATCTTTTAGTATATTTAGTCCATACAGTTCTGTGGTATCCTTAGGGTTATTTTATTTATTTAAAATGCTTGTTGTTATTATGATTATTTAGAGAATGAATTTTCGTGATGAAATGGTAGAAGTGCTAGCTCTGAAAATTTTACAGTAGACTCATAACATTATTAGGTACTCACTTAATTTTTGTAGCCTTGGAATATATTGAGAAATATGGTAGCTAAGTATTCCTTGTTGTAGTATATATATTAAATCGATAATAAGAATAAGGATGCCTTTAGTTGCTAAGATAATACATGCAATGTTTCATACCTATTTAGTGGTAATAAGAGGTAACTTAGCGTCTTAGTCGATAGAGCTAGCTTAGTAGCTTGATAGATGTATTCTTATTTTAAGAGTTGTTGTTGCCGTATTATTAAGTGTTGCACCATCATTTCGTGCATATAGATAACGAGTTGGTAGAGTTTGTACCCGCGGACGAGCAGGAGTACGAGGAGATCATCGAGGAGTACGAGGAGGACATTCTCATACAGGAGGGAGCCCTAGAGACATCAGTTATTGACTTTGCTGACACCCCACGTGTCCAAGTCAAGCCTGGGTGCATAACCCTTATTTTGAATGATCACTGGATATATATATATATATATATATATATATATATATATATATTTGTGATGTGCATTTACGTTACAAGTATTTTATAGAAACTACATGCATAGATATACCTACCTATGAGTCCTACTAGCATAGGTCGAGTAGTTGCTATGCTCAGGATTTCTATAGCGTGAGTAACCTGCCGTTACTCACAATATGTGATTATTATTATTATCACTCATGATAAAAATGGTGAAAGGAAAATAGAGACCGGGCAGGGATATGATTTGGGTATTGGTGGGTGTAAGAGGTTGTATCCTGTGGCCAATAGGGCATAGCTTGGTTACACTGTTTCCCTATCTTTGTCGGTTAAGGACAGACTGTTGCATTGGGTTATAGGCAAGTCACAGACTTATTATTTCTAACACATACTTGTGTATGTGCGCAGGGAAGACTTGTTTCTCTCTTGTCATGGGTTCCAGCTCTTTCCGGACCGACTGATTGGAGGCGGGAATGGTGGAGGTCTAAGCACCGCACTGAGTCCGGGACTCAGGAGCGGGGGCTTAGCGTCCAAGTTTAGACAGAGACCTGGACCCCGTGACAGGAGAGTGGTGGGTTAGTCCTGCTTGTGTCTAGGGTGCAAGCGGGGCGTGTGTTTCGGGGTATCTAGCTGGGCACATTGATTCATAAATCACCGGCGATCCGGTACGGCTTGTCTACAGTCTAGCACCGTAATAAGAACTGAAAGATGGAAAGTGGTGAAATGGAATTGTTTGCTCAACTCTTGCTTGAAAGTAGAACATGTGCTTACATAGAATGGTTAGATAATGAACTAATCATGAATGCTAATAATTAACATACATAAGGATTCACTATTAGTATTGTTTTCCGTAAAAAGGAACCAAGCAAACCATAAAGCTTATCATATCCCTTGGAGTTGGGAAATTATTCCCACTAGTCGGATAAATCTTGCGTGTACATTATGTACTCAGAGTTTATTTACCCCTGTTGCAGGTGCAGCTTGAGTAGTAGCCGTTGTGTGGAGGATTCTTCTGGTGGGCACAGACGAATCCTTGTATATTATCGATAGGTGTTTATTTTCATTCCGCTATTTAATTTCCGTACTCTGAACTTGGTAATGTAATAATGTATTTCTAAGAACTCTGGTTGTATGAAATTGATTAAGTATTGTAAACTCGTTCTTATTATTGGATCCTGGAGAAAAAATATGGATTATTCGAGCTCTCCCTCGGGGTGTGCTCGACGGAACCTGTCCGTTGTAACTTGCTTTCGGGGTGCTTAGTGCCTGGTGAAAGGCGAGCGCCTCCGAGGGTGTGTTATTTCGGACAGTTCTGCCACAACACTTGTCATGCTAGTCCCTCAGGTTTAGAACATATGTTGTTTAGGATACCATTAACTAGAAACATACCCCACGTATTGCTGTGAGAATTGCAGAGATAATATATAATGCCATTAAACTATATGTAACTATTTGTATGAAAGGATAAACTATTATAAAATAATATTAGCGGATGGAGTGACATGCTGATATGAACAACTAATACTTGTTAGTAGATGGCATGTGTCTCTCTGACGTGTATATCATAATTGCATATGCTAGTAGACTATAATATTACATCTGATAGTGGGTTTCTGAGGTGGTGGATAGCTTCCATGTTGAGATAAAACTTTCTAGTTGGATTTAAATAGGTACTGTGTATATGGTCTATGGGTTGCCACTGTGACCAATAGTTTTTACATGGATATTGCATTTCAAATAAGCATAATTGCATCTAAATATATATTGTCAATGTAGACGGTTCTTTATTAATTAATGGTTAAAGTTACAAAAAAAAGTTTGACAGGAAGAAATCCTAATATATATATATATATATATATATATATATATATATATATATATATATATATATATATATATATTCAATCGGACGTAGTAGTATTAAAAAAATGAAGATACCTACCTAGACTACACTCTTTCGAAAAAAAAACTATACTTGTCATAATATGTCATTGCTAAATGAAATTCTTTGACCCCTGTCAGGCAGATTTACATTTCAAATCCACTTATGCTTTTTATATATCATGTCATTTCGCCCTCATATATATCATGTCATTTCACCCATCTTATATCTCATGAGCACTCTCCTCTCTCTTTTCGTAACCGATACACAGGCAAATAATTGCTTGTCATATATGCTTTTGCTATATCATGTCATTTCACCCCTCATATATATCATGAACACTCTCCTTTTCGTAACTGATACAATGGCAAATAATTGCATGTCATAGTCAATACACCAAGTTTTGTGATTAATATTTGTAACATCAATTATTTAGTGCAGTTCTATGCTTCATGATCACAATGATAAAGTGATAATAATGTTACTTAGTTCAAAACACATTGTCATTTGTGACATTAAAATGGTTTACAAGATGATACTTTGACCAACAATTTCTTCAAAAACCTTGCAATTTAAGTAAATTAATAAAAAACTTTTAAAAGCCTTTCAAGTAACATCTATATTTTATATATTATCAATCATAAGAAAAAAGCATTACAAGCAGGCATCCTTATTAAAATGGCATGTAGTTTTCAATGAAATGGAGAAGTAATGAATAGAACAAAGGGTCCATATCGAAGGGCTTAGTTAGATGATACAAAATTAATTGTTAGCCAGCTAATAGTTTAGATAATTGTTACGGAATAGCTGGCTAATAATTTGTTGACTAATAAATTAATTAGAGCCTCGTGATTAAAGGCACTTTTGCCTTTGGTGTCCGCGTACTAGGCATGTAAGTTGTAAGTGAGGTTGACATTTTGGTCATTTCTTAATCCATTAGCTTATTTTAGCTCCCTTCAACCCGTTAATGGACTAGGGGTAGATGGATCCCACTAGATTACACTAATCAGATAAAATAATCTGAAAGTGATCCAAACAACCTAGATTATAGGCT